>NC_092095.1:18643535-18751035 GCF_045679555.1 Salvelinus alpinus
TTTGCGGGGACAGGCATGGTAGTAGGTCTCAGTATGTGTTTGCGGGGACAGGCATGGCTGTATGTCTCAGTATGTGTTTGCGGGGACAGGCATGGCTGTATGTCTCAGTCTGTATGTCTCAGTCTGTGTTGGCAGGGACAGGCATGTCTGTATGTCTCAGTCTGTGTTGGCAGGGACAGGCATGTCTGTATGTCTCAGTCTGTGTTGGCAGGGACAGGCATGTCTGTATGTCTCAGTCTGTGTTGGCAGGGACAGGCATGTCTGTATGTCTCAGTCTGTGTTGGCGGGGACAGGCATGGCTGTATGTCTCAGTCTGTGTTGGCGGGGACAGGCATGGCTGTATGTCTCAGTCTGTGTTGGCGGGGACAGGCATGGCTGTATGTCTCAGTCTGTGTTGGCGGGGACAGGCATGGCTGTATGTCTCAGTCTGTGTTGGCGGGGACAGGCATGGCTGTATGTCTCAGTCTGTGTTGGCGGGGACAGGCATGGCTGTATGTCTCAGTCTGTGTTGGCGGGGACAGGCATGGCTGTATGTCTCAGTCTGTGTTGGCAGGGACAGGCATGGCTGTATGTCTCAGTCTGTGTTGGCGGGGACAGGCATGGCTGTATGTCTCAGTCTGTGTTGGCAGGGACAGGCATGGCTGTATGTCTCAGTCTGTGTTGGCAGGGACAGGCATGGCTGTATGTCTCAGTCTGTGTTGGCAGGGACAGGCATGTCTGTATGTCTCAGTCTGTGTTGGCGGGGACAGGCATGGCTGTATGTCTCAGTCTGTGTTGGCGGGGACAGGCATGGCTGTATGTCTCAGTCTGTGTTGGCGGGGACAGGCATGGCTGTATGTCTCAGTCTGTGTTGGCAGGGACAGGCATGGCTGTATGTCTCAGTCTGTATGTCTCAGTCTGTGTTGGCGGGGACAGGCATGGCTGTATGTCTCAGTCTGTGTTGGCAGGGACAGGCATGGCTGTATGTCTCAGTCTGTGTTGGCAGGGACAGGCATGTCTGTATGTCTCAGTCTGTGTTGGCGGGGACAGGCATGGCTGTATGTCTCAGTCTGTGTTGGCGGGGACAGGCATGGCTGTATGTCTCAGTCTGTGTTGGCGGGGACAGGCATGGCTGTATGTCTCAGTCTGTGTTGGCAGGGACAGGCATGGCTGTATGTCTCAGTCTGTATGTCTCAGTCTGTGTTGGCGGGGACAGGCATGGCTGTATGTCTCAGTCTGTGTTGGCAGGGACAGGCATGGCTGTATGTCTCAGTCTGTGTTGGCAGGGACAGGCATGTCTGTATGTCTCAGTCTGTGTTGGCGGGGACAGGCATGGCTGTATGTCTCAGTCTGTGTTGGCGGGGACAGGCATGGCTGTATGTCTCAGTCTGTGTTGGCGGGGACAGGCATGGCTGTATGTCTCAGTCTGTGTTGGCAGGGACAGGCATGGCTGTATGTCTCAGTCTGTATGTCTCAGTCTGTGTTGGCGGGGACAGGCATGGCTGTATGTCTCAGTCTGTATGTCTCAGTCTGTGTTGGCAGGGACAGGCAGCTGTCTCCTTGTGCTCCTCTCCTCCTCTGTACACTGATCTGTCAGAGCTGCCGCCAGGTGGAACGGTTGACAGCAGCGTCCTCCAGGTCTGTGGGTTTGATGTTGCACTTCTTCAGCAACGTTTTCAGCTGGTCCTTGTAGCGTTTCATCTGCAGACCGCCGGCCAAGATGTAGCTGCCCCCCCTACAGATCGCCGGCCAAGGTGTAGCTGCCCCCCCTACAGATCGCCGGCCAAGGTGTAGCTGCCCCCCCTACAGATCGCCGGCCAAGGTGTAGCTGCCCCCCCTACAGATCGCCGGCCAAGGTGTAGCTGCCCCCCCCCTACAGACCGCCGGCCAAGATGTAGCTGCCCCCCCCTACAGATCGCCGGCCAAGGTGTAGCTGCCCCCCCCCTACAGATCGCCGGCCAAGGTGTAGCTGCCCCCCCTACAGACCGCCGGCCAAGATGTAGTTGCCCCCCCCCCCTACAGACCGCCGGCCAAGATGTAGCTGCCCCCCCCTACAGATCGCCGGCCAAGGTGTAGCTGCCCTCCCTACAGATCGCCGGCCAAGGTGTAGCTGCCCCCCCTACAGATCGCCGGCCAAGGTGTAGCTGCCCTCCCTACAGATCGCCGGCCAAGGTGTAGCTGCCCCCCCTACAGACCGCCGGCCAAGATGTAGCTGCCCTCCCTACAGATCGCCGGCCAAGGTGTAGCTGCCCCCCCTACAGACCGCCGGCCAAGATGTAGCTGCCCCCCCCTACAGATCGCCGGCCAAGGTGTAGCTGCCCCCCCCCCCCTACAGATCGCCGGCCAAGGTGTAGCTGCCCCCCCTATAGACCGCCGGCCAAGATGTAGCTGCCCCCCCCTACAGACCGCCGGCCAAGATGTAGCTGCCCTCCCTACAGATCGCCGGCCAAGATGTAGCTGCCCTCCCTACAGATCGCCGGCCAAGATGTAGCTGCCCTCCCTACAGATCGCCGGCCAAGATGTAGCTGCCCTCCCTACAGATCGCCGGCCAAGGTGTAGCTGCCCCCCCCCCTACAGACCGCCGGCCAAGATGTAGCTGCCCCCCCCCCTACAGATCGCCGGCCAAGGTGTAGCTGCCCCCCCTACAGATCGCCGGCCAAGGTGTAGCTGCCCCCACCCCTACAGACCGCCGGCCAAGATGTAGCTGCCCCCCCCTACAGACCGCCGGCCAAGATGTAGCTGCCCTCCCTACAGATCGCCGGCCAAGATGTAGCTGCCCTCCCTACAGATCGCCGGCCAAGATGTAGCTGCCCTCCCTACAGATCGCCGGCCAAGATGTAGCTGCCCTCCCTACAGATCGCCGGCCAAGATGTAGCTGCCCTCCCTACAGATCGCCGGCCAAGATGTAGCTGCCCTCCCTACAGATCGCCGGCCAAGATGTAGCTGCCCTCCCTACAGATCGCCGGCCAAGATGTAGCTGCCCCCCCTATGTAACGGATGTGAAATGGCTAGCTAGTTAGCGGTGGTGCGCGCTAGCAGCCTTTCAGTCGGCTAAGTCACTTGCTCTGAAACCTAGAAGTAGTGGTTCCCCTTGCTCTGCAAGGGCCGCGGCTTTTGTGGAGCGATGGGTAACGATGCTTCGTGGGTGACTGTTGTTGATGTGTGCAGAGGCCTGTTCAGGGGCAGAATGACAGATTTTTACCTTGTCAGCTCAGGGATTCGATCTTTCAACCTTTCGGTTACTAGTCCAACGCTCTAACCACTAGGCTACCTGCCGCCCCTGCATCTGAGTTTCACGAAAGGCAGCTGAGGCTGGCTTGATCCCGTTTTGGATTTCGGTGTCGATAATGCAGTCATCCGAGAGGACGGGACTATTGCCAGTGATCTGTGTTCAATGGTGAAGACCGGAATGGTGGCTGAGAGCTGTATCTCCACTGGCAGACCACCTCTGTCTTGGTGGTGTTGATAGACAGTCTCATCCTGCTATAGACCCTCACAGCCGGATGAACTGAAGGTCTTCCGGAGAGTGGGCCACGAGCAGTCATCAGCATACTGCAGCTCAAGAACCCGATCCGTCGAGATCTTGATGATTGCTTGAAGCCTCCTGATGTTGAATAGGTTTCCATCCAGCCTGAAGTCCACTTTAACCCCGCTGCTGTCCTCAAGTTCCTTGTAGAGAAGCTGGGTGACACATAGGAGGAAGATGTTAAAGAGTACAGGTGCCAGCATGCACCCCTGCCACACATCAATGCGTGCTCCAAAGGGCACTGACTCCTGCCCTCCTACAGCCACCCGAGCCATCATCCCATCATGGAACTGGCAAAGGATGTTGACATATGTGTCTGGACAGTCAAATCTGAGTAGAATGTCACATAGTAGTTCCCTGCTCAGTGTCGAGGGCCTTAGAGGTCGACAAAGGCCATGAAAAGCTCCTGATGTTGTTCACGGCACTTCTCCTGGAGTTGCCGTGCCGACCGTGCTCCTGTTCTTTCTGAAGCTGCATTGTGACTCTGGCAGCAGATCCTCTGTGATGTTGTTCACCAGCCTGTGAAGCATCACCTTGGCCAGGACCTTGCCGGCAACAGCCAGAAGGGATATACCCGGGCTGTTGCCACAGATGGACTTGTCACCCTTGTTCTTATAAATGGTGACACAATGTTGGCATCCTGCCACTGTTGGGGGACGATCTCCCGGTCCCAAACCTCAGTGATGTACTGGTGTAGCGTTCTTGTCTAGAAGTAACCTCCCTTCTTAAGTAGCTCTGCCGGGATGCTGTCAGCGCCAGGAGTCTTGTTGTTCCTGAGGGAACGGATAGCTGATAACACCTCTTGGAAGGTTGGCAAATGGTTGAGGTTTTGAAGTGGGTGGATGGACAGGCAGTTCTTCCAGGATGGAGTGGTCTGTTGGAGAGCGCTGGTTAAGTAGTGCTTCAAAATGGTCAGCCGACCTCAACAGGATCTGGTTTTGGTCCTTCAAGAGAGTCAGACCATGTTTTCAGGGGGTGATGGAGCAACTTCTAGAACCATTGATAGCTTTAGCTGAGTTGTAGAGATTGTGCATGTCATTTTTGTCGGCATAAATTTGGATTTCCTGTGCCTTATTTGTCCACCCTTTGTTCTGCAGAGCACACAAGAGTGTTTGCACTTCCTTGTGTGATGCTCACCATTTCTGGCGAAGGGCTGTTGAAGCTGCCCACTTCTGGTCCATGGGGACCTCTGAGCTCAGAAGAGGCTCAGTCTCCCTCAGCCTTTCAGCTCAGAAGAGGCTCAGTCTCCCTCAGCCTTTCAGCGCAGAAGAGGCTCAGTCTCCCTCAGCCTTTCAGCTCAGAAGAGGCTCAGTCTCCCTCAGCCTTTCAGCGAGACAGTGATGGAACTCGTCCATTTCTGCAGATTTCTCAAGCCGGGTACAGTGCAGATGCCTCTTACTGCAGGTGTTGTGGGGGGAACGTATTATCAGTGTCATACGGTGATCTGTCCAGCATTCTGCACCCCTCATGGTACATGTCAGCAGGACGTCATTAGTGTCAGAACGTCAGGTGCCAGTCTTTGGAGCGTGGGTGCATCCATGATGTTTTATATTTGTTCTTCTGCTGGAACGAGGTGTTAGGGATGATGAGATCATGCTCGGCACATAGTTAGCAGTGTCATGCCGTTCTTATTGACCTGGCCAACACCATGCCTACCCAGCACTTCATATCCTGTTGTTTTGTCCCATCCTAGCATTGAAGTCACCCAGCAGAAAGGTCTTGTCATTCCTGGGGATGCGCTGCAGGGCCTCGTCTGGTGACAGTCCTTTGATGTATTCACAGCTACACTCAAATACACACTCGTATTCACAGCTGCACTCAAATACACACTCATGTATTCACAGCTGCACTCAAATACACATGTATTCACAGCTACACTCAAATACACACTCGTATTCACAGCTGCACTCAAATACACACTCATGTATTCACAGCTACACTTAAATACACACTCATGTATTCACAGCTGCACTCAAATACACACTCATGTATTCACAGCTGCACTCAAATACACACACAGACATAGAATACTATTTCCCTAAACAACTACAGGTTTTAAAGGTGTGATTCAGATACCAACAAACCCTCAAATAATTCCCAATGGAAATATGGCGCGCACACACACACAATAACAAAATCTTAAACGAAATGCACATACACCCTAATTTCAGACATCACGCTCAGAGCTGGAATTATGTTTACAGTATGCTGTTGCTATGAGCACCTGCTTGACTATCTGTTTGTTAGAACCAGCTGGACAAATTGAACTGGCAGAGAGATGGAAAGATGCTAGAGGAGAGGGGTACAGGAAGAGAGAGAGAGGCCAGAGGAGAGGGGTACAGGAAGAGAGAGAGAGGCCAGAGGAGAGGGGTACAGGAAGAGAGAGAGGCCAGAGGAGAGGGGTACAGGAAGAGAGAGAGAGGCCAGAGGAGAGGGGTACAGGAAGAGAGAGAGGCCAGAGGAGAGGGGTACAGGAAGAGAGGGAGGCCAGAGGAGAGGGGTACAGGAAGAGAGAGAGGCCAGAGGAGAGGGGTACAGGAAGAGAGAGAGGCCAGAGGAGAGGGGTACAGGAAGAGAGAGAGAGGCCAGAGGAGAGGGGTACAGGAAGAGAGAGAGGCCAGAGGAGAGGGGTACAGGAAGAGAGAGAGAGGCCAGAGGAGAGGGGTACAGGAAGAGAGAGAGAGGCCAGAGGAGAGGGGTACAGGAAGAGAGAGAGGCCAGAGGAGAGGGGTACAGGAAGAGAGGTTGGAGGAGAAGAATGATTGATGGGCAAGTGACATTAAGATGGATGGTGTAACACCTCAGCTGTACAGGAGGTTGGTGGCACCTTAATTAGGGGGGACAGGCTCGTGGTAATGGCTGGAGCGGAATAGGTGGAATGGTATTAAACACATAGTTTACATGTACTTGATGCCATTCCATTCACTCCGTTCTGGCCATTATTATGAGATGTCCTCCCCTAAGCAGAATCCTGTGCTCCCCTAAGCAGAATCCTGTGCTCAGCAACATGTTCAGTTCCAATTTACTGTATACAACCTTGAGCAGCTGAACAGCTCGTTCAATATCCCATGTTCTATTCTGCTACTGGTTTACCTGGACTCCCAACAACTTACCTCGATTCCCAACAACTCTATTCTCTTTATTTACCAGTGGTCGAAGTCCTATCTTCTTTAAAGACCATGAGTTGGAAATAAAATGTCAAATTGTACTGTCAATTTCTCAATATATGTTCACCATGTCAGCCTCAAAGGCATGCAGGTTCCTTATCCTTTTGTACCATGCCGTTGTTGGTTACCTGTGAATAGGTGTGCATGCATACGCAGTATTCTCTTCATTCCCTTCCAGCTGGCCAGGGCTCATCACAGGCAGTCTCTCCTGAGACGGTGCACACTGTCCTGGCAGCAGGTAGCAGGCGAGTCCCTGGCTCAGAAATGGGCCTCTGCCGACCAACTGCATCAACACATCCTGCTACGGAGGAGCCTGGGCAACTGGAAAAGGGTGAGTGTATGAACACTATATACACACACACACACACATCATTTAGCAGACGTGCTTATCCAGAGCGACTTACAGTGAGTGCATTCATCTTAAGTAGCTAGGTCGGAAAACCACATTTCAGCCATAGTAAGTAAATGTTTCCTCAATTACCTATCATATCCTGAAGGTAGGAAGGGGCAGTTCCTCTTGCTGTTCCCGTAGGTAAGCACCATGGTCTTGTAGTGGATGTGAGCTCCAACTGGAAGCCAGTGTAGTGTGCGGAGGAGCGGGGTGACATGAGAGAACTTGGGAAGGTTGAACACCAGGTGTGCTGCAGCGTTTTGCAGGGGTTTAATGGCACAAGCGGGGAGCCCAGCCTACACAGAGTTGCAGTAGTCCAGATGGGAGATGACAAGTGCCTGGATTAGGACCGGCGCCGCTTCCTGTGTGATGTAGGGTCGTACTCTACGGATGTTGTAGAGCATGAACCTGCAGGAGTGAGTCACTGCTTTGACGTTGGCAGAGAACGACAGGGTGTTGTCCAGGGTCAAGCCAAGGTTTTTTGCACTCTGGGAAGGGGACCCTGTAGAGTTGTCAACCGTGACGCGAGAGGTCTTGGAGCAGGCAGGCCTTCCCCGGGAGGAAGAGCAGCTCCGTTGCGTTTTAGGTGATGAGCCGCCATCCATGCCGAGATATCTGCCAGGCACGCAGAGATGAGTGTCAGAAGCAAGGTGGGAAATGAACACCCGCCAAATGCGGGTAGTTTGTCATTGGTGGGTAAGAATGTCTATTTCACCAGCCATTTTGGTGGGTGGTTACAGAGAATTTGGGACCAGTTTTTTTCAACCCAAAGCCCACATGTAGAAGTTGGTCCAATTGACCTGAAAGGCTACTAAAGTGTGACTGTTATATTCACACGCTAGGTTGTTCAATGTTAGTTTGAGTTTGCGGCAACTGTCTGCTGCTAGGAAGACGTCGCAGTCTGAAATTCTTTCATCACAGACAAACAAGTGACCAAGTTACCACGGTAATGGCCCATCCCTTAAAGTGGCAGCTGAACATTTGTCTCACCTAATGATTAAGCAATACCCCATTACTTCTTACTAGTAATACATTTGTTTTAGAAACATTGGCTGGTTGACCAAAAAGTTAATTTTAGTGAAGGAGAAAAGTAGTTGAGTGTCATCCGCATAACATTGATAGGAGATACAATGTGAGGATATGACAGAGCCTAGTGACTTGGTGTAAAGAGAAGAGGAGAGGGTCTAGAACCGAGCCCTGGGGGACACCAGTAGTGAGAGTACGTGGTGCAGACACAGATCCTCTCCACGTCATCTGGTAGGAACGGCCTGCCAGGTAGGATGCAGAGCCTGAGATGCCCAGTTGTGAGAAGGTGGAGAGGAGGATCTGATGGCTCAGAGGGTCAAAGGCAGCGGATAGATCTAGGAGGATGAAAACAGAGGAGAGAAAGTCCGCTTTGGCAGTGCGGATGGCCTCCATGACACAGAGAAGAGTAGTCTCGGTTGAGAAACCGGTCTTGAAGATCTCCAGAGATGGTCTGGAGAAGGGAGGAGGGGATGGGGTCGAGCAGGCATGTCAGACGGCCGGACCTCACTAGTCACAGTATTTCATCTGGAGAGCAAGGGGAGAAAGAGGTCAAGGCGTAGGGTAGTTCTGTGTGAGTTGGACCAGTGGACTCAATAGGCTGAGTGAATGATGAGCGGATGTCGTCAACCTTCTTTTCAAAGTGGTCAGCTGCAGAGAGGGAGGGGTAGGGGGTGGACGATTAAGGAGGGCGAAGGTGGAAAAGAGTTTCCTAGGGTTGGAGGCAGAAGCTTTACATTTAGAGTGAGAGAAAGTGGCTTTAGCAGCAGATACAGAAGAAAAGGTAGAGGGGAGGGGTGTTTCCATGAGATTAGTAGGCAAACAGCCTCTAGTATAGATGTGGTCAAGCATATTGCCTGCTTTGTGAGTTTGAGGGAATTGGGAAAGGGTGAGGTCAAAAGAGGCAAGGAGGGGAAAGAAACAGGTGGAAATAAATTAATTGAAGCCAGACGTCGGGAGGTTGAAGTCACACAAATAGAGACTGAGGCATACAAATGGCCACTCTGTAATTTTTCCAACATTAATTCATTTTAATACTGTTCCCAGTTTAATAGTGATGCGGTGGGCAGTCTTTGGTATATCAGTCCCTATTGATATGGACATTCCTGTGTACTGTATCCAGACCTGACCCGCTATCCAGCCGTGACCCGTTATCCAGCCCTGACCCGTTATCCACTCCTGACCCCTTATCCAGCCCTGACCCGTTATCCACTCCTGACCCCTTATCCAGCCCTGACCCGTTATCCAGCCCTGACCCGTTATCCACTCCTGACCCCTTATCCAGCCCTGACCCGTTCTGTTTTACATGTTCTGGCTCAGCTGAAGGATCACTGCATGGTTCTGGAGGGGCGGGCCGAGCGGTTCTGGCGCACACATACTCTGAAGAGGGCTCTGATTGGACTGCTAGATCACGCGACCCAGGAGAGGATGGCAGATTGGGATCGGGAGCAGCAGGCTCAGGAACACAGTACCAGGTGGGTGTGTTTACCTTGGCCTTTACTGCCTTTAGCAATAACACCTGTCCTAGAAACATGACACCTGTCCTAGAAGCATGACACCTGTCCTAGCCACCTGATCCTGCTGGGTAAGATGCAGGCATGCTCCATGTGTAGGACCTGACTGTATGACTGTATAATCGCTTGTTGTTGTATGGTATTTCTAAGTTGTTCTGTTTGCTTCTCTCTGTCCCCTCTCTGTCGTGTGTGTGCATGTCTGTCCCTCTTGGTTTCTCTCCTCTCCGTCCTTGTCCCAGGCGGGCGGTGCGAAGCTGTTTCCAAGCCTGGAGACGGTATCCGGGGTGGCTGCGTGAGGAGAGAGAGAGGGAGACCAGGAGGGAGCAGCTGAGACGCCGAGTGGCAGAGGTCCTCCCTGACTTCCGCTCTTCTCCTCTGGACTGTACCTGGGAACAAGGCCCTCTGTGACCCACAGGACACACACGTACAGTAGACATACACATGTGTACAGTACACTCAGACAGACAGGCAGACAGACAGACAGACAGACAGAGAATACTTGCATAGAGGATAAATCAGTGGATAGGACCCAAAGCAGATGATTAAGTTGCTGCTGTAACAATCACACACATACCAGCTGTTGGTCTACCTTCATTACCTGAGAAAGGTGGAGACAACTTTTAATAAAGACAGTTTGGAAACGGTTGTAACAGCAATGACTCATTTAAAATTGCAGTTAAAATTCAGGTTATTTAATATTTTTGAAGTCACAGTTTGATGCAGTTTGACAGCAGCTTGAAGCCATACAAAATAAAAAGCATTATGTTATTCATATCACCATAAACGAGTCTCACTGTGGGTAGTCTGTCGAAGTTGTTCTCCCACATCTCTGTGCTTTTGTTGTTTTATTCTCTTAAGTCCTGTGTAGCTCAGTTGGGAGAGCATGGTGCTTTCAGCTGAGCCAGAACATGTAAAAGGACTTTGGGCCAGTAACTGAAAGGTTGCTGGTTTGAATCGCTGTGCTGACTAGGTGAAAAACCAATGTTCCCTTGAGCAAGGTACTTTATCCTAATTGCTTCTGTAAGCAAATGACTAAATAGTAAATGTGATGTTTAATGCAACACTAATGATCCTGACCAGCCTCAGTCTACAGAGACGTATCAACACTAATGATCCTGACCAGCCTCAGTCTACAGAGACGTATCAACACTAATGATCCTGACCAGCCTCAGTCTACAGAGACGTATCAACACTAATGATCCTGACCAGCCTCAGTCTACAGAGACGTATCAACACTAATGATCCTGACCAGCCTCAGTCTACAGAGACCTATCAACACTAATGATCCTGACCAGCCTCAGTCTACAGAGACGTATCAACACTAATGATCCTGACCAGCCTCAGTCTACAGAGACGTATCAACACTAATGATCCTGACCAGCCTCAGTCTACAGAGACGTATCAACACTAATGATCCTGACCAGCCTCGGTCTACAGAGACTTATCAACACTAATGATCCTGACCAGCCTCGGTCTACAGAGACGTATCAACACTAATGATCCTGACCAGCCTCGGTCTACAGAGACGTATCAACACTAATGATCCTGACCAGCCTCGGTCTCCAGAGACGTATCAACACTAATGATCCTGACCAGCCTCAGTCTACAGAGACGTATCAACACTAATGATCCTGACCAGCCTCAGTCTACAGAGATGTATCAACACTAATGATCCTGACCAGCCTCAGTCTACAGAGACGTATCAACACTAATGATCCTGACCAGCCTCAGTCTACAGAGACGTATCAACACTAATGATCCTGACCAGCCTCAGTCTACAGAGACGTATCAACACGATGCTGCTTGATAAATACCCATAACCTATGTTTCCTTCTGAAGCTCACAGGAACAGTTGCACATAAAAATAACATATCGTGACAACAGCTGTTCCTTTCTTGAGGAGTGTTAATCAGTGTTGAAAGGAACGTCTAGTCTAGGGCTTCGTTGTATTTTGGTCACGTGGTTTGGTCACATCTCCCATCAAAGGCACTTCAACTGAGGAGGGAGAGAGAGGATGGTAGAAGGACCCTGGAAAGAGATTGCGCGAGGAAAATGAAGAGAGAGAGGGAGCGTGAGACAGATCGATGGAGAGATAGAGATGGATGAAAGGTGCACGGAGCAATTGCAGCACTAGAATGGGAGAAAAGGTCAGGGAGAGAGAGCGAGAGGTAGAGATGGTGAGATTTGATTGAGGCTGTCAGTCAGTAAAGTTAACAGAAGTGGTTGTGTGTTATTGTAGCCTATGGTTCAGCTCAGGGACGGTATTGTGGGGGGCGCTACTTCACAACAGAACCGATCACTGTGACACCTTAACAAAGGCTTGTGATTTCAGACTGGCTCGGCCTCCCTCCCAGTCCCAGACAGAATAGGGACTGAGAGGACAGAAAGACAGACTGGGGAGGACAGAAAGACATAATAGATAGGGAGGGGACATACAGACAGACAAGGTAGAAGACTGATAAACAGGAGAGGGAGATGTCTTTAGTCTGAGGTGTGGAGATATGCTGCCATCTGGTGGTGAAAGATAGTACAGCAGCCACATCCTCCAACTCTTGTCCATATTTATCTTTATTTATTTAACCAGGCAAGTCAGTTAAGAACAAATTCTTATTTACAACGGTGGGCCAATTGTGCGCCGCCCTATGGGACTCTCGATCATGGCCGGTTGTGATACAGCCCGGGATCAAACCAGGGTCTGTAGTGACGCCTCTATATCACAGAGTAGGGTGAAGTTTCCTCCCCCCCCCCCAGACTGATCTACGGTCAGTTTTATGTACTTCTCCCTAACGGTTAAAGTCAGATTGTATGAGGGTAAGAGATGACTCTAGATCTGTAGGCAACAAACATGCTGACCACACCGCTCGAGTCGCAAAATCAATGTACACATACATGTTATTCAATCATCGCACCCACACTGCTCACGAGCGTACGCGTAGCCAGGCGCTAAAATAGAACTTGGTTCTATTTGTGACGCTTGATGAATCCCACCTCATTGGTTTTTAGGAGCATATATCCACTGGGTGACTGAAAGATGAACTGAGATCCAGCGGTAGTGGTAACGCACCTTGAAGTTGGTTGCCAACCACCATATAAAGTCCAGAGAAGAAAACTGGGGGAGCGATTACTTGATATTTCAACCTCCGTGTCCTGATCGCATCTGGTGTGGGTGGACAAAATCAACATGCGCACGAGTGGTCTGGTCAGCATGCAGCGATGCCATTATGGTGTTGAGCAGCTCAGCTACACCAGAGGAGAGTTCAACAAAGCTTCTGTTTGCGGTGAACATGTTGCCAGAGTAACAATTTGAGTTGAATAAATATTCCAAAATGTTACAGTGAAACTTCAACCAGCTACTTTTTGTCAGGATTACTGTGGCTTTTTAGCGACTGTATTCAAACTAAAAATGACTTAGCTACTCCTACTAAATATAGTAGAAAGTCTACATGGCCACTTGATTCTTTTTAGCGGCAGTTAAGACCAGAAACCGACACTTACGTTCACCGCACACTACCTTCTCCGACTGTTAGCTAACGTTAGCGAATGGTCGTGGCTAACACAAAACAAATGGAATATGTTAGCTAACATTAGCCAATGTTCGCAAACTATTTTCCTTGTTGAACGCACACCAGGTCAGTGAGGCTGGGCCAGGAGGTGTCTGGACCTTTTCCCAAGTTTAGCTGGGCCAGGGGGCGCACGGGCCTTCTCCCAAGGTCAGCTGGGCCAGGGGACATCCGGGCCTTCTCCAATGGTCAGCTACACCAGGTCAGTGAGGCTGGGCCAGGGGGCGTCCGGGCCTTCTCCCATGGTCAGGAACTCTGCCCAGTTGCCACGGAAACCATGTGAGTAGACTCCTGTGTCGACGACGAGGCCCCAGTAGAGACTGTGGGCAGTCTTGTCTCGGAGAGCGGTGCGCGCCTCTCGCTCCGTCACATTGTAGCTGACATTGATGAGCTGCTGGACCAGCAGGTGTAGTAGTCCACCAGTCACTATGCAGCTATACCACGCACAGGTGAAACACAGCGCTGAGCTGCAACACACACACACTGAATGGAGGACATGACTCATACATTCCTGAAAACCATCTCTAGCCCCTAGCCCAAACCCTCTATTTTTGGAAACCAGATATGTGTTAACAATGGGCTAAGAGGAGCTTTAATACACAGATTTCACCTATCTGGTTTCTACAGATCTACAAACATCCATGGGGTAGGGAAGGGGCTATACAAATACAAATCTGAGCAACATAACATTTATTACAGTGCTGAGTGGGAGACAAAATGGCAGTTACACTACACACATCACCACAAAACACGCATTATCAGAAAACACACACACACATTCACCCTTACACAACAAAGCCATGCTGAGCCACAGTAACTGCTCTGTAAATCTGGGTCAGTAGTAGGGCAGGTAGGGGAAAATATGATGATGAAGTGTCTTATAGAAACTTCAATCAACCTACATTCCCCCTATAAATATCCAATTATTCCAAAACATCACAGCTTTAAGTGTCCCAGATAATATAAAATACTGATTTGATGCAAATAAAAACCACTTGTTACCAGGATTGGAATTACGAACAGTGGTTTGTTCGTTATGTTCGACTGTGGTGAATGAGCCTACAGCAGCCAAGGTGATAATGGCTGAGGTCATTTTTGCTTGTGTTTGCTGGTCTCCAAATAGCATTTTAAAGTGTTTAAATTGTAAAGAAATGCAGTAAATGAGCTTCAACTTTCAACCCCCTCCCCGACCTCACTAAAACCCTGGTTACGGCCCTGGTGCCAGTCGGTGTTTTAGAACACTTTTGATCTACACCACCTAATTTCACAGGCTTATTTTAGCCTCTAATGCCTAACATGCTGACCACACCGCTCGCATGCGCTGCAGAATAAATGTACACATACATGGTATTCAATCATTGCACCCACACTGCTTGCGCAAGTTTACGAGCGTCCACGTAGCCAGGCGCTAAAATAGAACTTGGTTCTAGAATTTGGTTGCGCTGCAAGTCCCGCCTCTCCCATCTTCTCATTGTTTTTTTAGGAGCATATATCCACGTGGGTGATTGAAAGATGAACTGAGGTCCACACTCCAGCTGGTAGTGGTAATGCACCTAACATTGGTTGCCAACCGCCATATAAAGTCCAAAGAAGAAGAAGCCTGAAGGAGATATTACTAGAAACTAACTTTTACCCTTTTATCTGTGGATTAATTGTAGAGGACCTTGTGCATTTCAGGTAAAATAGCAACCCAATGTTTGTCCCAGGACAAATGAGCTCGCAACAGCAAGCTAGCTTGCTAAATTGCCATAAATGTTTAATGCTTTTTGACCTGTCCCCAAATTAATATAATTGGTTCAGAGTTTGTTTTGATATTTCAACCTGCGTGTCCTGATCGCGTCTGGTGTGGGTGGACAAAATCAACATGCATGCTTGTGGTCTGGTCAGCATGTAATAGTTTGTGTGTGTGCATTATGTATGGTGTGTGTTACCTGTGCTGGTTGTAGACGCCAGGGCAGTAGACCAGAGCGGTGACAAGGTTCTGTTGAGGACACACGCTGCGCAGCACCAGACTGATCCCATACAGAGAGGTCAACAGGAAGAGGAGGAGTGTCAACAGGAAGCTGCGGTGATTGGACTGGCCCACACAGCTGTTTATCCTACCACAGTGGTGACATGACACACACAGACACAGACAGCCAATACACTGTACTAAGATCATTGGGTTACACCACACACAGTACAGCGCTGACTGTAATTTGGATGAGAGCACCTGGTGCTAAATGAATATAATGTACAGTTGAAGTCGGAAGTTTACATACACTTAGGTTGGAGTCATTAAAACTCGTGTTTCAACCACTCCACAAATTTCTTGTTAACAAACTATCGTAAGTCAGTTAGGACATCTACTTTGTGCATGACACAAGTCATTTTTCCAACAATTGTTTACAGACAGATTATTTCACTTATAATTCACTGTATCACAATTCCAGTGGGTCAGAAGTTTACAGTGGGTCAGAAGTTTACATACACAAAGTTGACTGGGCCTTTAAACAGCTTGGAAAATTCCAGACAATTATGTCATGGCTTTAGAAGCTTCTGATAGGCTAATTGACATAATTTGAGTCAATTGGAGGTGTACCTGTATTTCAAGGCCTACATTCAAACTCAGTGCCTCTTTGCTTGACATCATGGGAAAATCAAAAGAAATCAGTCAAGACCTCAGAAAAAAAAGTCTGGTTCATTCCTGGGAGCAATTTACAAACACCTGAAGGTACCATGTTCATCTGTACAAACAATAGTACGCAAGTATAAACACCATGGGACCATGCAGCCTTCATACCGCTCATGAAGGAGACGCCTTCTGTCTCCTAGAGATGAACGTACTTTGGTGCAAAAAGTGCAAATCAATCCCAGAACAAAAGTACCTTGTGAAGATGCTGGAGGAAACAGGTACAAAAGTATCTATATCCACAGTAAAACGAGTCCTATATCGACATAACCTGAAAGGCCGCTCAGCAAGGAAGAAGCCACTGTTCCAAAACTGCCATAAAAAAGCCAGACTACTGTTTGCAACTGCACATGGGGACAAAGATCGTACTTTTTTGAGAAATGTCCTCTGGTCTGATGAAACAAAAATATAACTGTTTGGCCATAATGACCATCGTTATGTTTGGAGGAAAAAGGGGGATGCTTGCAAGTCGAAGAACACCATCCCCACCGTGAAGCACAGGGGTGGCAGAATCATGTTGTGGGGGTGCTTTGCTGCAGGAGGGACTGGTGCACTTCACAAAATAGATGGCATCATGAGGGAGGAAAATTATGTGGATATATTGAAGCAACATCTCAAGACATCAGTCAGGAAGTTAAAGCTTGGTTACAAATGGGTCTTCCAAATGGACAATGACCTCAAGCAAACTTCCAAAGTTGTCAAAATGGCTTAAGGACAACAAAGTCAAGGTATCACAAAGCCCTGACCTCAATCCTATAGAAAATTTGTGGGCAGAACTGAAAAGGTGTGTGAGCATGGAGGCCTACAAACCTGACTCAGTTACACCAGCTCTGTCAGGAGGAATGGGCCAAAATTCACCCAATTTATTGTGGGAAGCTTGTGGAAGGCTACCTGAAACGTTTGACCCAAGTTAAACAATTTAAAGGCAATGCTACCAAATACTAATTGAGTGTGTAAACTTCTGACCCACTGGGAATGTGATGAAAGAAAATAAAGATGAAATAAAATTCTGACATTTCACATTCTTAAAATAAAGTGGTGATCCTAACTGACCTAAGACAGGGAATTTTTACTCGGATTAAATGTCAGGAATTGTGAAAAACAGTTTAAATGTATTTGGCGAAGGTGTATGTAAACTTCCGACTTCAACTGTAAGATGTACTTAGAACCCATGATTACACCAAACACACACACGTCTAAAGGGTTTGAAGTAGAGGTCGACCGATTAATCGGAATGGCCGATTAATTAGGGCCGATTTCAAGTTTTCATAACAATCGGAAATCTGTATTTTTGGACACCGATTTGGCCCAATTTTTTTTTACACCTTTATTTAACTAGGCAAGTCAGTTAAGAACACATTCTTATTTTCAATGACGGCCTAGGAATGGTGGGTTAACTACCTTGTTCAGGGGCAGAATGACAGATTTTTACCTTGTCAGCTCGGGGATTCGTTTTTGCAACCTTCCGGTTACAAGTCCAATGCTCTAACCACCTGCCTTACATTGCACTCCAATGTTACGCGAGGGCAGCAAGAAGCCAAGGTAAGTTGCTAGCTAGCATTAAACTTATAAAAAACAATCAATCTTCACATAATCACTAGTTAACTACACATGGTTGATGATATTACCAGTTTATCTAGCGTGTCCTGCGTTGCATATAATCGATGCGGTGCCTGTTAATTTGTCATCGAATCACAGCCTACTTCGCCAAACGGGTGATGATTTAGCACTGTCGTTGCACCAAACCTATCCATAAATATCAATGCCTTTCTTTAAAATCAATACACAAGTATATATTTTTAAACCTGCATATTTAGTTAATATTGCCTGCTAACATGAATTTCTTATAATTAGGGAAATTGTGTCACTTCTCTTGCGTTCCGTGCAAGCAGTCAGGGTATATGCAGCAGTTTGGGCCGCCTGGCTCGTTGCGAACTGTGTGAAGTCCATTTATTCCTAACAAAGACCGTAATTAATTTGCCAGAATTATACATAATTATGACATAACATTGAAGGTTGTACAATGTAACAGCAATATTTAGACTTAGGGATAGCCCCCGTTAGATACGTTAGGAACGGGGATAGCCCCCGTTAGGAACGGTTCCGTATTTTATTGAAAGAATAAACGTTTTGTTTTCGAAATGATAGTGTCCGGATTTAACCATATTAATGAAAGGCTCGTATTTCTGTGTTATTATGTTTATAATTAAGTCTATGATTTGATAGAGCAGTCTGACTGAGCGATGGTAAGCACCAGCAGGCTCGCAAGCATTCGTTCAAACAGCACTTTCTTGCATTTGCCAGCAGCTCTTCGCAATGCTTCAAGCATTGAGCTGTTTATGACTTCAAGCCTATCAACTCCCGAGATTAGGCTGGTGTAACCGATGTGAAATGGCTAGCTAGTTAGCGGGGTGCGCGCTAATAGCGTTTCAAACATCACTCGCTCTGAGACTTGGAGTAATTGTTCCCCTTGCTCTGCATGGGTAACGCTGCTTCGAGGGTGGCTGTTGTCGATGTGTTCCTGGTTCGAGCCCAGGTAGGAGCAAGGAGAGGGATGGAAGCTATACTGTTACACTGGCAATACTAAAGTGCCTATAAGAACATCCAATAGTCAAAGGTATATGAAATACAAATCGTATAGAGAAATAGTCTTATAATTCCTATAATAACTATACAACCTAAAACTTCTTACCTGGGAATATTGAAGACTCATGTTAAAAGGAACCACCAGCTTTCATATGTTCTCATGTTCTGAGCAAGGAACTTAAACGTTAGCTTTTTTACATGGCACATATTGCACTTTTACTTTCTTCTCCAACACTTTGTTTTTGCATTATTTAAACCAAATTGAACATGTTTCATTATTTATTTGAGGCTAAATTGATTTATTGATGTATTATATTAAGTTAAAATAAGTGTTCATTCAGTTTTGTTGTAATTGTCATTATTACAAATAAATAAAAGAAATCGTCCGAGTAATCGGTATCGGCTTTTTTTGGTCCTCCAAAAATCGGTATCTGCGTTGAAAAATCATAATCGGTCGACCTCTAGTTTGAAGGTTATTATTTTTGCACGATTGTGTGTGTGTGTTACAGATCAGTGAGTTTCTCAGACACACAGGCCTATGGCTGATGACAAAGACAAGAGAATGTCACTGATAATTGCTGAGACATTGCTTCTTAGCTCTGGCATGACACTGCGGAGACATTGCTTTGACGTGGCTGTGTAATAATTGACAGACGAGCCTCCTGTGTGTCCAGGCAGACAGAGGTGTTTTAATGGGACCCACCAGACACAGTGGTGGTCCAGCCTCAGGACACAGATGTCACAGATCCTGCAGTGTCCCGCCCTGGGGGGCCGCAAAACCCTGCACACAGAGCACCAGTTCCTGCTCCGCCCACTATTCATCTGCTCCACCCCCTGGCCCTGCTGCTCTGACCCACTACCCCGATTGGCTAGCATTACTTCCTGCCCGACCCCGTTGTGGCCGGGGTCTCTGTCCGGTGGAGGGCTGTGATAGGTCACTGTGCTGTGGACGTCAGCCGGGTGTGGCCATACATAGCGAGGTTCTCTCTTGGTGTGGACAAGGGCGGCCAGAGTCAGGGCCACCCCCAGGGTCACTGTGCCCAACTGGGTCAGCCCTACACCCCCCCTGAGGAAGATCTCGGTGAGGAAGAGGTAGTACATGTAGCCCAGGGAGAACAGGACCAGGCTGAGGAAGAACAGGGTCCGACTCTTCTTGCGGTGGGTGACGTAGTAGTACCATAGAACCAGGACCGGTAGAGCAGTCAGAACAACTATACCCAACAGGAAGTGAAGGGCTGCGACGTGTAGGAGGACAGGAAGTAGGAGCAGCGGGGGGAGCACCGATAGGTCGACACGCCGGGCTCCACCCCAGAACCAGGGAACACGGAGGCGGTCGGTCATCACAGTAACCAGATGGGACAGTGAGTTGGCCTTCTGGGGCTCTTTTTTCAACCATCTGAGGGAGAGAAGCAGACATTCACTTTCTGATGTGATACCAAACTGGATGAAGAACCATTAGCTAAGAGTGTGAAGGTAACTGGCCGTAGATGGGTAAGCCCCTCCCTCACCTGTCACAGGCATCGTCCAGGTCCTCACAGTCACAGCAGCAGGCTGCCACATGGCTCCGCTCCCCCTGACGGTCCACAAACTCACAGCAGCACAGAGGCTCATCCGGCTCCAACACCTTATTGGCTCGCTTCTTCATGACGGACAGCCAGTGAGCCTGGAAAGTGATCAGTCTCCTGTGGGGAACAAGCCAGCAGGAAGGGATGGAGATGAGAGAGAGTGGTGTGTGCGTGCGTGTCCTATTCTCATGGAGGTGCAGATAGATAGATAAATGTGTGGCAGGGACTGGTGAATCATTTCTAGATTGGTAGTTAGCTGGCTAGACTATCTAAACTTGTAGTAATCATGGCTGAATACTGACAAATAATTTTGACTGCACTACAGACAGCTATATCGGATCACTAATACAGAACTAGTAAAGGCCCAGTGCAGTTTTTCAGGGGGCAGGACCCCTACTTCCCGCGGCTCTGTTGTCCAATGAACCATGGCGGATTTGTGCCTACAAACAGCCACCATTAGTATATATCTCTGAGATGTCTTGCAAATGAGGGAGGCGAGAGGAACTTGTAGGGGGCTTCCGTATTAACTCTGTGGCATTGGCTGTCATTGAAAATCTGAACCGGAGACGGGAATGGCTCGTTTCTCGGTGGTTTCCAATGCGCTTTTACGCAGAGGTCACTGCTACCGATATGGGCTCGACAGCGGGGCGACAGACTGGTGTTTCTGCCAGCCAGTCCGTGAAGACTTGTGCGTATCAAATGTCACATCCGCCGTGGCATTCGCGGGCCAAGGGAATTGGCTCTCAATTGTTCAAAATTTAATAAAAAATGAAGCCCATGTTTTTTCCCCCCTCAGTTAACCCAGGGAATAGTGAATGCATATAGACTTTGCTTTTTTCGACTCCCCAATTGAATGTAGCCTATCTGAATGCTGTAGCAGACGATTGTCTGCCTTAACCCTAAAGCCCTGGATAAAATGTCACCGTCTTGAAAGTTGATACGAAGTATCGTTACATACGTAAAGATTAGCGGTTACCAGTTGACTCTATACTTAACCCTATCGTTAACTACAATAACCCTATCGTTAACTACAAACATGTCACGTGTAATGGGAAATAGCATAACCTACCAGTATTCGTGTAGTTTGCTGAAAACGAATCATATGGGCTAGCTACTTCCTTACAAAAACTGTAGGCTGGGCTACATTAGAAACTGCATACTGAACTGTCGCGGAAATGACAGACTGGCCAGCGGCCACAGACAACGGTGTTCGCAACCGCACATGCCTAAACATGTTCAACTGAATGTAGCCTAGATATGCAACTGATTTAGGCTACCTGCCCAACAGTGTTGTCAATCCAACAAGGTACAGTATTTGTCGTCTCCCTTCCGACATAAAAGTAATTCCATAGCCTATCCCAGACCGCGCGATACTACAGGTTTGGTCTCTTGGGACCCAAGACCAACTCTAACGAACCGCCCACCTTCAGACTGCCAGCACAAATGCATGGTGGTATTTAAATAAAGTTAAGTAACCCCTAACGCACTCTTACTCACAAATGTGGTTAGTAAATCCTGTTATGTACCCTCCCCAGAGAATTAGGATAAAGGTAGAAAGATGGGTTATGCTCATTGTACAGTCAGTGCTTTTAGCATGCCATACCCCCACCCCACATTAACAATAATATGTGGAGAAATATGGTTTCTTTATTCAAAGCATCAATACATTACATCTTTGTCTTACAAATGTGCAAAATAGCCAACGTAATTCAACTTCATATATGGATAGTGTGGAAAACAAATGTTAGTGTGTACCCTTTTAAACTATTCACAAACCATAGTTTACACTAATGTAATGTAAACATCAAACAAAACTATGGAAGATTCCTGTGCATTTATAGAACACGGATGGGTTTTACATACAATATGACGTTTTACCACCACACACAACAAGTGGTATTTACTTGAGAAAATGTAAATAGTGATTAACAATAAAAACAAGGCACTAGTGTGGATTCAACTCAGAATCCACTGACCAAACTTGTGCTGCTCACACTCTTATAGTGGGTGTACACATAAGCAGTGCAGTGTTTGCGTGACGTGGCTTCCTGAATGGGTTTGTTTTACCATCATGTGGAATGAATATGAATTACAGAACATTCACTAACCCTCTTAATTTAGCTTACTGTATATGGAACTGTCATCAGGATTTTAACATAATTAACTAAATGCAATCAGTATTATTATTTATATATTTTAGCTCTAACCAATTAGTCCTGAGAAAGTTCACCTGGGCGTGTGTTCAGTGGGGTGCAACATTACAGAAGGTTCAGATAGAACTATATTATGTAGAACAAACATGCTTCTCCATCATGTAGAATAAGGATTCATGACAGCTTTATAGAAGGCATTTCTATCTGCAGTGTTCAGAACATTGCACCCTTCTAAATACAACACTGATATTGAGCTCTGCTGTATATTTACAAACCAGCTGCAAAACCACCCAAAGAGTTATGTTTCTTTTTAAAATGTGTCATCTGTCAATCCAAAACAGCATAATTATTCACATTTACACGAGCAGAAACCCACAGCCATCCAAATATTATTAATAAATTACATTCAAAGTATTTTCTAATTTAAAAAAATGTATTCTAAATAAATCTAAAAAACATAAAAAGTACACAAGGCACCTGTGCAAAAAGTAAAAATCTTACATTGGGATTAATTTCTACAACATCATTGGCTCATCTGCTGTGATTAGCTTGGCAATGGAAGGGGTACACAGTGAGGCATGCTGGAACTGCATGGAACATACAGTAGTCCAGAAGAACTTCAACTTAATCACCGTAACTCCAGAACATTAAGGAAGAATAAAGTACTCCCTAACCCAACAGACAATAGAACCTCACATAAACCTAAGTCCAACAGTGTTGATGATGGTTGGGAACCATTCTCTTCCTCCACAGCGCAGGACCAACAGTTGAACTTTAAAAACATTCATCCACCTAGTAACACACTATCAATGGCCCTGGGACTTGTACCGTTGTTGCTCTTAGTAACAAGTAGTCAGTGTGTGGGTAGTCCCTATAGCAACACCCCTGCTGGGAGAGTGAGTCCTCTGAGGCGCATCCCTGTAGCCTTTACGACCCCAGGGTTCATAGGGCGTAGTGAGATCACAAGGTGTGACAGCGTCACTGAGGCGTTGCTGTCCTATTGGTTACAAAGTTCTGCTGAAGCACCAATAGAGAGCAGCGGAGCTGTAGAGAAAAGAGGAAGAAAACGGTAAATGACCGTCCAGATACACCTGCTGGGGTCATCTGGGAGGCTGTGACACCGACACAGCTGGTAATCTGACTCACCTGCTCCAGTAGGTTGATGGAGTCCTGTAGAACAGCTTTCAGCAGCAGAGTCTCCTCTCTGGTCCTGTGTGGAGGGGCCGGTCCGGGGCTGAAGTCTGGGGCAAAACTGAGGAGACAGATAAAGACAACAGGAGAGAGAGAGAATTCCTCAACATAGCTCACACCAACCCAATCGTCAGAGCAGTGATTACACCAAGGAATGGAGAAGGAAAGGATGCTTCCAAGTCAGGTAAAACTAAGGGGATGTGGCTGACCAAACCAATATTTAATTTGTTCAAATTAGATTAGGGCTAGGGGTTTGCTTAAGGTTAGGTTATAGATTTTGGCTAGTCAGGCTGTCAATGGGATGCTGGTCAGAAATGTCCCTTCAGTCTCTCCCACATAAGTCTTGGAACAAGGCCACAGCCCCCCAGAGAGAAGTAAGCGTAGGCTTTCACTCAGTGTGCAGCAGCCTACCTGCTCTCGGTCCTCTCCCGGAGGCGGTTCTTGGTGCTCAGGTACATGCGTGTGACCACGTCCTCCATGGCCCACAGCTTAAAGAACAGACCCAGGTTCAGGACTGTTAGGATCAGCATACTGGGAAGAGCAAGAGAGAGGAGGCAGTAAGGTTTCTGATTATTTGAGTTCAACAAACACCTGGCTAATATACTGCAAATACACACACACCTAAGTACTATTTGAGCTCATGGAGCAGAATGTACTCAGACAATAGAATGGTTGCATGCTGATTTACAGTGATGCGCTTTGAGTGTTGACTTACATGATGCTCATCCCAGCTACGATGGTAGAGACGTTCCACTGTGGACCCTTCATATCCATGGGATCTGACACACAACCGGGGACAGGAAGTCATTACAGGAGACACAGCTTGAAAGGAAGACGGATGACTGTGCATTTTGTAGGTGATCAAGTCATGTGATTGACTACTGATTGTTTGTATAGTATATGTAATGTTATCCATGTGTGCAGAAGATGGTTGTCCAGGGCTAAATAACAGAAGAATATGTACCCGTGTTGCCCTCTCTGTGAGGATCTAGGTCGGGCCTGTACTGGTTGCTGGGGTTCAGGTGCTCCTGTAGTGTCCGACTGAATGTCCTCCTCCGCCGGTGACGCAGCCCGCCAATTGTCTTACCGGGGTCTCCGCCTCCCTGGTTCAGCACCGCCTCCTCTTCCATCAGCTCTGATTCTGTGATGACATTATAGGGTGAAAGGAAAAGTCAGGTTAAATGCCTTGGAAGAAGGGGGTGGAGAAATGACTAACAGAGGTGGTAATGGTTATATAGAGAGGACTGCAGTGCAATCTGTGGGGAGGGGAGGGGGGGGGGGGTTCTAATTGACTTCTCATGAGGCGAGATGGACTGTTAGTGAGTGCAGGGCTTTGATTCAGATCTACTCTGATGAGACTGGAGCGGGTGACGGAGACAGGTCGTTATACAGTATAGGAGAGCGGGTGACGTGTCGTTATACAGTATAGGAGAGCGGGTGATGGACAGAAACCAGTGAAGCAGCAACATACTTAGAGCAGGAGTCTATTATGGCCAACCCAACACACTCACAGGCAGAGACTCATTGGAGAAAGTGTAGTGTCACGCGTACACTAACAAATCGGTAAGCAAGTACAGGGAGTGAATTTAATGAACAAAACAAGAAACACGAGTAGCGTACAAACATGAAACAAACAATAACGCCTGAGGAAAGAACCAAAGGGAGTGATAGATATAGGGGAGGTAATCAGGAAGGTGATGAGTCCAGGTGAGTCTCATGAGGCGCAGGTGTGCTTAACGAAGGTGACAAGTGTTCGTAATAATGAGTAAACTGGCGACAACGAGCACCAGAGAGAGGAGTAGACATGACATGGAAAGGCAGAAAGACACGCTCTCAGAGGAAGATACACTCAGAGATTAGCCAAGCGAGGAGAGAGATTCTGAAAGATGGCGTGGGAGAAAGAAGAGATCTCCAGGGCTGCTACTCACCCAGGTGTCTGAAGTAGTCCTCCAGGCCACTCCAGGAGTTCTTGGTAATGAAGGACTTGACCAGCCCCCACGGCTGCTTCTTGTACTTCACATCAGTGTACACCCTGAACACAACATCAGCACATCAGTGTACACCCTGAACACACAACACCAGCACATCAGTGTACACCCTGAACACAACATCAGCACATCAGTGTACACCCTGAACACACAACATCAGTGTACACAACATCAGTGTACACCCTTAACACAACATCAGTGTACACCCTGAACACAACATCAGTGTACACCCTGAACACAACATCAGTGTACACCCTGAACACAACATCAGTGTACACCCTGAACACAACATCAGTGTACACCCTGAACACAACATCAGTGTACACCCTGAACACAACATCAGTGTACACCCTGAACACAACATCAGTGTACACCCTGAACACAACATCAGTGTACACCCTGAACACAACATCAGCACATCAGTGTACACCCTTAACACAACATCAGTGTACACCCTGAACACAACATCAGTGTACACCCTGAACACAACATCAGTGTACACCCTGAACACAACATCAGTGTACACCCTGAACACAACATCAGTGTACACCCTGAACACAACATCAGTGTACACCCTGAACACAACATCAGTGTACACCCTGAACACAACATCAGTGTACACCCTGAACACAACATCAGTGTACACCCTGAACACAACATCAGTGTACACCCTGAACACAACATCAGTGTACACCCTGAACACAACATCAGCACATCAGTGTACACCCTTAACACAACATCAGTGTACACCCTGAACACAACATCAGTGTACACCCTGAACACAACATCAGTGTACACCCTGAACACAACATCAGTGTACACCCTGAACACAACATCAGTGTACACCCTGAACACAACATCAGTGTACACCCTGAACACAACATCAGTGTACACCCTGAACACAACATCAGTGTACACCCTGAACACAACATCAGTGTACACCCTGAACACAACATCAGTGTACACCCTGAACACAACATCAGTGTACACCCTGAACACAACATCGGCACATCAACTCTAGTTGTAATTGAATCTGTTACATGGGTAATTAGTCACCACAAACTCTCAAGTACCAAACACTGCTCATTTTCTTTCTCTGTAATCAGGAACTGATTCAGATTGACCAATAGCTACCAGCGAGAAGAGAGAACCAACAGTACATAGGCCAGCAATATGTGGAAGTGAATTTACCTTTCCTAAAGGATATTGGTCTTTGACACACAAAACCCACTGGGCACACACTGGTTGAATGAACCTTGTTTTCACATCAGTTCAGTGAAAGTCGGTTGAACCGACATCTGTGCACAGTGGGAAACATGTAAAGGCACCTTTGCACTGAACAAAGAGACTGACCATAATGAGAAACTCAACCCCAATACCCTGAAAGTCTTTACACTAAAGTAAACAGAGCAAATATTAAATGTCTGAAGGGTGTGTTGTCACTGCTGCTCACCTAAGTCGACACTTGTGTTTGGAGTGGCGGATGATACAGTAGAGGTTCTGAGTGTAGAAGTAGTCGTGGTACGGTACGTCGTGTGTGTAGACTTCCGCGTCGACGAGGTAGTACTGACCCTCCCTGGATTCCTTGTACAGGATCTGACAGGACAACAGAGTTACACACTCTGGAAAACACACTACTCAAAAGACAACCCACACACACTACTAGAAACACACACACACACTGCAGACCTAGGCTCACCTGGTTCTCTGTGGCAGTGGAGAACTTGCCCACCAGAGGGTTGGTGATGGCGATGGTGTAGTTGAGACTCCTCTTCATGGCGCCTGACGCTTCACTCTGCCACGGGGCAAAGCTGGCATCTAAAGACAATCACACATAGGTTAACAAAACACACACCTATTATTCTATTTGGTACTGCACTGAGATGGAAAGGCCTGAATTATTTCACACACATTTCACACATTATTGCACAAACACATAATTTAGACCAGGGATGGGCACATTTCTCCCCCCCCCCCCCTTTTGTAGGCCTGCGGATCAATCTCCTCCCCCCCAAAAAACTCAGTCGGGGTCTCAACTAAATTTCTACATTTGGTTGTGCATCAGCAGTTTCTCTTATGTCAGTCGTCTAGCCAGCTAACATTTTAGAGATTGTCTAGACTAATTTACCAATCTAAACTTCTAGCAATCATGGACAAATAACTGACTGGGGGGGCCCATTAAATTTTGTTAGTCACTCTCACTCAGATATATTTAAAACTGTAACGTGTATCTCTGCCCCATGGCAAACTGTGTAGAATTGCAGCAAACCTTCTGTAAAACTGCACATTTTTCTCTCCGCCCCTCCCCCATTGCTTAGTAAGGCGGAGGGGCCCTCCCAACAAATGTTCACTTAGGGCCCCCAAAAGGCTCTGACTGCATGTGTGAGTACTATATGCAGACCCGGGAGCCACTGTGGCCCCTCATTGTGCACATCCCCAATTTAGAAATAACAACTCTCTGGCATTCACATTCAAAAGATTGATTACTCATCACAAGCCGAGGACTGTGGCTTATAACAGGGAGTGTTGAGGACTGTGACATAACAGGGAGTGTTGAGGGTGGATGGGGTGATGACTCACTGGTGATCTTCCTGGCGTTCATGAATCTTTGTATGAAGTGGGAGTCGGTAAAGAGCAGCTCAAACATCTTCTCTGCGCTGATGTTGAAGACCTTGTTCACATAGAGCCTGCCCTGCTGCTCGGAGACACACACCCTCTCCTCTGTAAGAGACACAGGGAGAGGAGTTAACATGATCTGAGGAATGCCTCTGAAAACACATCTAAGATGGTGTCAATAGCATCACACAAACACATACTCTAAGGATGCATGCATTTAACAAACACATTTGGGAATCACTCACCCTCCTCTGCGCTCTCCGAGCCACTCTGTTCAGAGAAGTGGTCCAGGTTAGTGTTAAGGTCCAGAGAGAGCTCTGAGCGCTTGGAGACCCTCTCCGGGGCAGAGCGGTCCAGGGATGGGTCAGGAGTGCACTGAGACGAGGTGCTGTGAGCATCATCCTGTAGGACACAAACACAATGTCACTCTTTCTGTCACTGGCTACGGAAGCCTTGCTATGTACATGTATGCCATCAATGGGACTCATCCTTCACTCATCCTTCACTTCAACTCAGACAATGAAGAAACAATATGGAGACAGTATGCCTCTACAGAGATCACTTAATATCATCCAAGCCTTTTGTGACATTAACATGTCAGGTGTCGTACCGCATCCCTCAAATTGGCGGTGCTCCGTCCGAGGGGTGAGGGTAAGTCCTCTCCCTGGGGCGTGTTGGGGTCAAAGGAGCCCTGATCCCCTGGCTGGAGGCGCAGAGTAGACGGCCTCTCCAGCCTCCCAGAGTCCTCTTCACCGGGCCTCATGGTCAGGCTGCCAGGGACCAGATGGGGAAATGTGTCAGTCAGACAGATGTAGGTGAATGCATGCTGTTCACCATGCAGCACCAGATTGATAGATAAGATAGATTAAGAGTCCTGCTAGTCCTCACCTGGTGTGTGTCTGCGTGGTTGATTCTGCTGATCCCTGTAGACTCTCCATTTCTTCATTGCTCAGGCCCAGGTCATTACCATAGTGCTGCTTGACCACCAGCCACAGCTCCAGACTAGTCAATGGCTAGGAGAGAGAGAGGACAGAGGGTTTCATTGGGAGGAACAGATGTTGGCACACATCAAACAGTGGGGCTTGATTAGATTTTTGGTATCATGGAAAAGCAACTGATTTTGGTGTACACAGTTCCATCATCCATCAGCTGCTTGTAGGCTATAGCTTGCAAGAGCTCAATAGTCAAAATCATGAGGATTAATTCCTCTGTCTGGCTTACTCCAACATGATAACCATTTTCCACCTGTGCATGAATCTCACATCACCTCCAGTCTTAGTTTCAACCAAACAAAGCAGCCCTAACCTGCTACACACTGATGTCACAAGATAACAAAAAGCACCTCACTGTAGATTAGCGCTTAAGAAATGCAAACAATTATATAAAGAACTGACGCAAAGACGATGGCTGCTACCTTGCTTAGTCAATAGCTATAGGCTACAATTAACTAACAGCTACAAAATAAACTCAGCAAAAAAAGAAACGTCCCTTTTTCAGGACCCTGTCTTTCAAAGATATTTCGTAAAAATCCAAATAATTTCACAGATCTTCATTGTAAAGGGTTTAAACACTGTTTCCCATGCTTGTTCAATGAACCATAAACAATTAATGAACATGCACCTGTGGAACGGTCGTTAAGACACTAACAGCTTACAGACGGTAGGCAATTAAGGTCACAGTTATGAAAACTTAGGACACTAAAGAGGCCTTTCTACTAACTCTGAAAAACACCAAAAGAAAGATGCCCAGGGTCCCTGCTCATCTGCGTGAATGTGCCTTAGGCATGCTGCAAGGAGGCATGAGGACGGCAGATGTGGCAATAAATTGCAATGTCCGTACTGTGAGATGCCTAAGACAGCGTTACAGGGAGACAGGACGGACAGCAGATCGTCCTCGCCGTGGCAGACCACGTGTAACAACACCTGCACAGGATCGGTACATCCGAACATCACACCTGCGGGACAGGTCTTGGATGGCAACAATAACTGCCCGAGTTGCACCAGGAACGCACAATCCCTCCATCAGTGCTCAGACTGTCCGCAATAGGCTGAGAGAGGCTGGACTTGGGGGCTTGTAGGCCTGTTATAAGGTAGGTCCTCACCAGACATCACCGGCAACAACGTCGCCTATGGGCACAAACTCACCGTCGCTGGACCAGACAGGACTGGTAAAAAGTGCTCTTCACTGACGAGTCGCGGTTTTGTCTCACCCAGGGGTGATGGTCAGATTCACGTTTATCGTCGAAAGAATGAGCGTTACACCGAGGCCTGTACTCTGGAGCGGGATCGATTTGGAGGTGGAGGGTCCGTCGTTCTCTGGGGAAGTGTGTCACAGCATCATCGAACTGAGCTTGTTGTCATTGCAGGCAATCTCAACGCTGTGCGTTACAGGGAAGACATCCTCCTCCCTCATGTGGTACCCTTCCTGCAGGCTCATCCTGACATGACCCTCCAGCATGACAATTCCACCAGCCATACTGCTCGTTCTGTGTGCGATTTCCTGCAAGACAGGAATGCCAGTGTTCTGCCATGGCCAGCGAAGAGCCCGGATCTCAATCCCATTGAGCACGTCTGGGACCTGTTGGATCGGAGGGTGATGGCTAGGGCCATTCCCCCCAGAAATGTCTGGGAACTTGCAGGTGCCTTGGTGGAAGAGTGGGGTAACATCTCACAGCAAGAACTGGCAAATCTGGTGCAGTCCATGAGGAGGAGATGCACTGCAGTACTTAATGCAGCTGGTGGCCACACCAGATACTGACTGTTACTTTTGACCCCCCTCCCTTTGTTCAGGGACACATTATTCCATTTCTGTTAGTCACATGTCTGTGGAACTTGTTCAGTTTGTCTCAGTTGTTGAATTTTGTTATGTTCATACAAATATTTACACGTTAAATTTGCTGAAAATAAACGCAGTTGACAGTGAGAGGACGTTTCTTTTTTTTGCTGAGTGTAGATTGTTTATGGACACTATGACAAACACAAAGTATATTTTTTAAACTATATGGAGGGAGAATAATAAGTAAATGTAGATTAGAAATGTATTTTGAGTTTGTTCAATTGTTCAAAAAAACAATTTATTATGATTGATTTCCTACGCACAGGGCCAGATTTACGAACAGGCACGCAGGGCACCTGCCCTGGAGGTCAGAGGCCCCCCAGATAGCATATAAAACACGAAAATATGTAGATTTGCAGATAATTAGCTTTAAAAAAAAAAAAATGCAAATAAAGTAGGTGCCCCGGGACCCCAAATCCAGCCCTGCCCATGCAACAGAATCCATTCAAGCAAGCCCCATATAGAACCAGTTTCTTCAATCCAAATTACACACACCTGATCATCATTTAGATGAATAATCAGTCACTTGTTACCAATCAAGTCAAAATAACCATTTTAAAAGATGTTTTACTTACTTCTCTGTCGCTATTTTACGCTGTTCTGGACTGAACTGTAATAACCTGTACGCTGTCACAAAACAATCAGGAAGTCCTAGCGCCCTCAGCCCGACAATTGGAACACGAGCGCTCCACCCATTGATACAGAGATAGGTAGCCTCTACTGAATGCCAAAACTCTGGTTTAGTGACAATGAAAATCAGATCGGTTGATGAATAGCCTCTTTGGGGCGTAAAGCGAACGACTGCCCTGTAGAATGGATAGGTAATGAAAAGACAGATCTTTCCCGGGGGCAGGTTCTGTCTTAAGCAAATAAACCTTCCTAGCCACACCTTGAGGGGTCATTGAACTTTACCGTCATTCGCTAACTCCCGAGCCACACTAGTATTATTGTGGAGTTGTTTGCACAGCTTAATTCCCTTGGTCCACAGTCTTCCGGGTATTGCACTAGTTGGCCATAGAGGTTGCATTCATTCTAGGTGCTAGAATGTTTTAGCCCCACTTTGCTATCAAAAGAGACAGTACATTATAAAAAAAAATTATGCCATTCTATTCCCCTTGTATACTACATAACAACCGAATGTTAGGGGCATGGGGCCAGTCCGAGGAGCATGGTGTGTACTCAGGATTGATTAGATAAGAGCAGTCTGCCAGGGTAAAGTCACAAAAGCCTTGCATACTAAATAGGACTCCAGATAAGTTGCATGGAGCTATGACATCCAGATAGTGTCCATGTTGCAGGGTTCTCTAGTCGTTGACTTTCTTCATGTCACTGGATCAATGCCATTCCATAGGTGATTACAGGGAACACATTGCCTTTTAGACACAGAGCCAAGGTCAGTTTAACTTATTACAGGATTTTTACTTTGTTATCAAGGGTAGGATTGAGTGAGGGGAAGATGATCCTAGATCTGTGCTTAACATAACTCCTACTTATAGAAATGCCCTTGCCATAGAAATGCTTGCTGTCGAGACAACCAAAACCGTGGTGAGAACAGTGTTGGAAAGGTGGGGGGGGGGGGGGGGCAGTGTGTAACTGGGTGTGGTAGATGGCCCAGTGTTGGGAGGGGATAGTCTGTATCTGGGTGTGGTAGATGGCCCAGTGTTGAAAGGAGGGGACATTCTGGGTGTCCCATTTCCAGTGTTTTTGACAGCTCTCAATCCATATCCACACCCTGCTCTATCTGGACAGGACAGCCGATGGTGTTTCAACATACACAGAACCGTGGACCTGCCATAGCCAACAGTACTTTACACCCAGGGTGCGTCCTGAATATGGCACAGGGCCCGGGTTAAAAGTAGTGCACTTTATAGGGAATAGGGTGCCATTTGGGATGCATCTCCAGTGAGTGAAGTGAGGTTATATGAGGTCGCTGTCAGCTGATCTGTGCCTCACCTTGTCCATCAGCGTGTTCTGCCACATGCGGAACACTCCCTGGTAACTCTTCTCTCTGGCTGAGAAGGAAGTGAAGAACAACTGTAGGGAAGAGACAGACGCTTCAGTTCAAATTAAAAAGTCCACCCCAAAACTGGCTGTTTTTCATATCAGCAATCAAGTTATACAACTACTGAAATAAAATACAGAAATACAGCCGGTATGATGCATTTTGGATCATATGATTCCCCCCCAAAATATTAGTCCCAAAATGTTTTGCATGTCAACATTTTTGGGGATATAGTACTACAATATACTTTTTGTGTGGAGTTTTGCTTTAATATTATTGTAGTGATAACCGTCTATTGGTTTGCATTGAGGATAGACAGAAGGGGTAAGTAGCATGTTATTTTGTCAGTGCTGCAGCTGTACTCTTGAGCATGAAAAGTTGCTTGATGGGTTAAACAATGAAAAGCACAGGGTCTCTTAGCTCTGGTCCAAGGCGTTAGTGCAACTGTCCAGGGATATTGAACAGAACCCAGGTGGTGTTTGAGTGACTGTACCTTCTCCGAGTCTGTGCAGATCTGAATGGCGTTGGGAATCAGCCGTGCGGTCTTCTCTCTGTACATGGCCTTGATGTCCCTCAGAGTCAAGACTATCTACGACCACAGAGCACAGTGATGTCCATCAGAGTCTAGGCTATCTACGATTCCAGAGCACACTGATCACATCCTTAACACGACTAGAATAATGCAATATATACACATATTTATGATATATCATTATCCAATTTAATTCATCCCCTAAATAGAAAACTGTGCCTTTATTTTTCCTTTCCCTCATGTGTGAGCTCACCTTTGTCCCCCAAAACACATTGCTATAGAAACAGAGCCAGTTCTCCGACAGGTAGAGGCGTCCCTGCAGTAGAATGTCTCTCTGGAGGGCACAGGTGTAGTCTGGGTAAAAAACACGGGACGCAGCGAGAGACAGGTAAGGTACAGGTGTGCTGGTATATGCAGGTAAGCTGTATATCGGAAGTCTGGTGAGAGAGGTGCCGATATGTTTGGTTTTTGAGAGATGGTGATAGGGGAGCCGTTTCTGGCTTCTCTTTCTCTCACACACAACTCACCTACGATGAGTCTCTCTGACTCAGGCAGTTCTCTGAACAGCTTCCTGAACTCCTCAACCCTCTGTTTGTAGGTGGGGGCAGGCAGGGCTTGGGGGGCGGCCAGACACTGGCCCTGAGGGTCGGATCTCTGATTAACAGGCTGCAGAAATAACATTAGAATCACATCAAAGCTCATTTGAATACTAATTACTATACTACAGAGGTCATGCTGGCTGAACCTCTTGAATTCAGTATATATATAATATATTAATCTGACAATTGGTCAATATGCTCTCGCTATTCAGTAAATACAGAGAAGGCCAAGAACTGAACACTAATGCAGCTGAAAAACAATATCACCCCACAAGTTTTATACATTGTCAGTGTTGCGGAAGCTACTCTGAAAATATCTATTACCAAGCAATTACTTCACACCAAAATAAGTTACGCTACACTAAAGCTACCCCTATGAAAAAGTAGTTCACTACATCCAAACTACTTCCTGAGAAATTATAATATGCAAATCTGAAATGTCATAGACTACAAATTGCAAGAGCAGATCTGTTTGGGGTTATACAGTGTCTTCGGAAAGTATTCAGACCCCTTGACTTTTTCCACTTTGTTACAACCCTATTCTAAAATGGATTACACTTAAAAAACGAAGTGAAACGTTTTTGAAATTTTAGCAAATGTATTAAAAATCATAAACAGAAATGCCTTCATTTACATAAGTATTCAGACCCTTTGCTATGTTACTTGAATTTGAGCTCAGGTGCATCCTGTTTCCATTGATCATCCTTGAGATGGTTCTACAACTTGATTAGAGTCCACCTGTAGTAAATGTAATTGGGCATGATTTGGAAAGGCACACACCTGTCTGTCTATATAAGGTCCCACAGTTGACAGTGCATGTCAGAGCAAAAACCAAGCCATGAGGTCAGAGACAGGATTGTATCGAGGCACAGATCTCAGGAAGGGTACCAAAAACTTCTGCAGCATTGAAGGTCCCCAAGAACACAGTGGCCTCCATCATTCTTAAATGGAAGAAGTTTGGAACCACCAAGACTCTTCCTAGAGCTGGCCTCCCTGCCAAGCTGAGCAATCAGGGGAGAAGGGCCTTGGTCAGGGATGTGACCAAGAACAACATAGTGACTGACAACTCTAGAGTTCCTCTGTGGAGATAGAAGAAACTTCCAGAAGGACAACCATCTCTGCAGCACTCCACCAATCAGACCTTTATGGTAGAGTGGCCAGACGGAAGCCATTCCTCAGTAAAAAGGTACATGACAGCCCACTTGGAGTTTGCCAAAAGGCACCTAAAGGAGTCTTAGACCATGATTAACAACATTATAACAAGATTATCTGGTCTGATGAAACAAAGATTGAACTCTTTGGCCTAAATGCCAGAGGCATGTTTGGAGGAAACCTGGCACCATCCCCACGGTGAAGCATGGTGATGGTAGCATCATGCTGTGGGGATGTTTTTCAGTGTCAGGGACTGGGAGAGTAGTCAGAATCGAGGCAAAGATGAACGAAGCAAAGTACAGAGAGATCCTTGATAACCTGCTCCAGAGAGCTCAGGACCTCAGACTGGGGCAAAGGTACACCTTCCAACAGGACAACGACCCTAAGCATAAAGCCAAGACAATGCAGGAGTGGCTTCGGGACAAGTCTCTTAATGTCCTTGAGTTGACTAGCCAGAGCCCGGACTTGAACCAGATCGAACATCTCTGGAGAGACCTGAAAATAGCTGTGCAGCAACGCTCCCCATCCAACCTGACAGCTTGAGAGGATCTGCAAAGACGAATGGGAGAAACTCCCCAAATATAGGTGTGCCAAGCTTTTAGCGTCATAGCCAAGAAGACTCGAGGCTGTAATCGTTGCCAAAGGTGGTTCAACAAAGTACTGAGTAAAGGGTCTGCATTCTTATGTAAATCTGATATAAGTTTTATTTGTAATACATTTGCCAACATTTCTAAAAACCTATTTTTGCTTTGTCATTATGGGGTATTGTGTGTAGATTGAGGGGGGGGGAAACTATTTAATTCATTTTAGAATAAGGCTAACAAAATGTGGAAAAAGTCAAGGGGTCTGAATACTTTCGGACAGCACCGTACATTGACAATGTGTCATTCAGCCTATTAAACACAAAAAGGATGTTTGAAGTGAGAATTAAGCAGGCCTGATCACCAAAAAAGGAAATTGCCTACTTCACTAGTCTAGTTCCAATACTTAGTTACACCACTACATGGCGAAACAAAGTAAAGAACCACTGAAAACACTACCTAGATTACTAGTTGAACTACATGTAGTTTATTTAACTAGGCAGGTCAGTTAAGAACAAATTCTTATTTACAATGACGGCCTACTGGGGGGAACAGTGGGTTAACTGTCGTGTTCAGGGGCAGAATGACAGATTTTTATCTTTTCAGCTCGAGGATTCGATCCAGCAACCTTTCGGTTACTAGTCCAACACTCTAACCACTAGGCTACCTGTCGCCCCATGTAGTTCTGTCACTAGTACATCAAGTCAATAGCTAATGTAATGATATGTCTACGTAACGCATTGGCGAATAGTCAGAATGGTCTTCTCCACTAGAGGGCAGGAACAGTTGATGGTTTGATGTGTGTATGTGTGGGGAGTAGGCAGGCTTCATGGCATGTTATACTATCACAGGAGGCTGCTGAGGGGAGAACAACTCATAATAATGGCCGGAACGGAGCAAAGGGAATGGCATCAAACACCTGGAAACCATGTGTTTGGTGTTTTTGATACCATTACACTCCAGTCATTACCACAAGCCTGTTCTCCCCAATTAAGGTGCCACCAACCTCCTGTGTATACTATGTAGGGGTAAGTGCATGATAGTCAGACAGGTAAACAGAAGGGTTCCCTGTATCTTACCTCATGATCCTCAGAGCTCCACCTGTATTCCCCCATGGAGGCTGTCTCGTCTGTGACATCAGTGCCCACCCCTGACCGGGACACCTGGTCCATCAGATCCACTGTTCCGCTGACTGGGTGGTAGAGATAGAGGCCTAGTAGCTTTAGCACACAAGATAATTCCAGCAGTCCATGTCAGTATAGCAGGACTACTGGACTGGACATCCTGCTGCTATAAAGGGATTTGTTTGTTCATGGCTGGTCTCCACTGAAGATGGTCAAACTTTGCAGACCATGCTAAGAGGTATGAGGATGGAATTGATATCCTATGCAGGACTCTCGCTTAACCCACTTTTCTGATGAGAGAGAGTGAGAGCACAAAGAAAGAGGCACAACAATACTGGTTTATCCTGCCCTGCCTGTCACCCAGGAGAAACATTGTAGTTCACCTAGATTCCTAAAACCAAAGTGGCTGAATGTGAAATGTGAGATTATTTAATATCAATAGTTCAATGAATTGATACATTCTGATCAGTAATCCCACCAGAAATATCACTTTGAATACATATTTATATTCTGCTCTCTCAGGCAAACTTGTCATTTCAATTTTGTTCGCATTGGCAAAAGACTGCACATGAAGAGCAAACATTTTAGCGGTGCGAATCTCAACTGATTAACAAGATTGTATGATATCTAAGCACTGCGTAAAGGGAGATGCGTCTTTGCTCGTCCACTGTGCCAAATTACGTTGGGAGATGCGTCTTTGCTCGTCCACTGTGCCAAATTACGTTGGCATACGGGCCTACATGTCACGTTTGGGTGGTAGTCGGGACTAGGAAACTCGATATACTCGGAAATTTCCGACTTGCTAACTGGTTGTAGTTATACACGTGCCGCGTTCAACCAGTTAACCAGTAGGAAATGTCTGAGTTTTCTTAGTTCCGACTAACACATGAACGTGGCAATAGTGCGTGATCGCGTCAGGCCAGTTGTCAAATTCCTCATCATCCATCACCATAGATGCTTTCAATACAAGAGTTAACGACTTGGAATAGAGAGTTGGATGACAGTCAAAACATTTTTTCCCAGTCAGAGCTCGTTTAAAAAAAAAAAAATGTTTTGAACGCGGCACATATCCGATCTCCTGTGGGATACAACATCAGTGATAAGCAGGTAAAAGACGGTGCACATTCATAACCTACCTGGAAATGACACGAGATCTTTATCTTCTGCACGGAGTCCTATGTGAGTCCGGGATGAAGCTTTGTGAAGACCCAGATTTCTGTAAGCATGTCACCACCGGCTCCGTTTGACATGTGTCATTCATGCAAAACTAACTCAGGCCTTTCCTTTAGCAATGTGCACCGGTAGGTTCCTTAAATAAATGTGTGGCGTCATAAATAACCTATATGTGCTGCAAGCCCATCCACCTGATAACAGGTGAGACGAGTGGATGGATGCTGCGTTCATAACCAAGTGGGAGGTGGTATTTACCACATTCGAGTACGAAGGGAAAAAATCAGTTGAACGGCCATCCAACTGGTAATTACTAGTGGGAAACTAATCTCTTATCCATGAGATCCGACTTCGTCCACATGTTGGCCTCTAACGTCACCTACTAAGGAAATTACCTGGATTACAGCATTTACAGCAGTTAAATGCAACAAAATATGACTTATAAAAAGCAATCTACTAATGGTTTTTGAACACAATAATTTGTTCACAAGCATGATAGCTGTACTTTTAGTTTATTGGTAATGTTTGCCATTTGTCAATCAGCACTTCTCAACGAGTTCAACGCATGTGAATGCATCTAACTTCTATTTATGACTTCACAACTGGTAATCTACACGTTCCCACGTGGTTATGAACGTAGCATTAACTTTTCACCTGACCCAGCCCATAGAGGAAAATACAATGAAGGAGTTGTCACCATGGTCATGCTTTGCTCATTACCATTTGCATATTTTAACTGATGGCTGTCAAACAGGTCTAAAAAGAGCCATCATTCTTTGTTCTGTTCCAACCTCAAAGATCTTGTTCTAGTGGTGCATTACCAAATCAGCTCTCTACTCCCATTTCAAAGAATGTTAATTGGCAGGCACAGGATGCAATACATCAAGCTTTTATATTTTTAACAGGCAAATTCTGAGAATATGATTTATTGTACCTGCCCGACCTAAGGCTGAGCCTTCATCACCTGCATGAGCCCCCAAAGGATTTTTAGGGGAGGATTTTTTTAGGGGAGATCATCACATGAACAAAAATAATTGTGCATCAAATTATTTTTGTTCAGTGCAGCTGTACTGCAAAAACATCACAGCTCAGTAACTAATCAAAACTATCTAGCTACATACTTTATATAATTACTGCAGTCACAAACTAGTCGAGGAGAGGAATGTATGTGTGTAGTTTCACTAGTTGTGTCTGACAAACACTCCTCTTCCACTAAGCACATTCATAGACAAAACTAAAGGGTGGAGTGCCACAGATTCCACATAGGAATTAGAGACACGTAGCAAGGCTAGTCCAACCAGCAGCACCAGAATTATTATTTTGTCATTCTCACACACCCACTCATACGTGACTGCGTATACCAATGGGGGCTGGTGAGGGGAGGACAGCTCACAACAATGGCTGGAACGGAGCGAATGGAATGGCAAACACATGGAAACCATGGAAACCACGTGTTTGCTGTATTTGATACCATTCCACGCCAGCCATTACCACGAGCCCATCCTCCCCTTAATAAGATGCCACCAACCTCCTGTGGTATATATATACACTTATTAACATGATCACCTGTATGTTCACTACTATTGTTAGTACAGTACATACACTTGTAGCAACCTGTTGATTACACTCACAGAACATGCAGAGAAGACTGACATTACTGAAAAACAGTAATGTTTGGTTGCCTTTTATTCTTTGGGACTTGTCCCATGAGCAGTAGAAAGGACAGGGCGAGAGAGCCCACCTCTCTCTCACACACACACACATACATACACACATACAGCAAGTACACAAGACTACACAGCATAAATCACTAAATATGAACAAAAACCAGCCCACACGTTGTCCATGTCCAGACACCTGCAACAAATAGAGTCACTCTGCTTATTAAGTATTTGATGTTAATCTTCATCAATATTCTGTACAGATAGAGTGCTAATGAACGATAATTACATCAACTGAAGTCTTCAGGTACACAGCTAGGGCCAGAGACCATGTCCAAAACAAACAGGGGGAAGGGAGGGGCAATGCAGGGGTCCCACACACAGACATGTAAACATACACACATTAAGGTGTTGGGGCAGATCTTCGACCATGCTGGGGCAAATACACTGGGGGATTTAGAATCTGTGAGGAAACAGAATACAAGAATACAGTACATTTTGTTCTCTTTTTGCCCATACACATTCACACGTTGAGTAAACTGATGGCAGGAGGTTGGGTGTAAACACAAGGCAGTGGAATGTGAGGCTGCAGTGGAAGTGGCTGCAGAGAGAGAGAGGGGCGGGGGCGCGGGGTGCGACAGACATGCACTGTCCCTGGCGTCACAGGTGAGGGGTGAAAGGCCCAGGGTGAAGGCTCAGTCCTCCAAGCTGCGGAAGGAGTTCTGCATGTCCTCCAGCAGCTGGGCGTAGTCAGACTTGATCTTGGCCTCTCCCTCCTTCACTGGGTCCTGAAACAGGCCAGACATATAGAGTTACACAGACACACAAAGAGATCGTGATACAGACAAATAGTAAGAGAAACACTCATAGACAGCATAGAAATACACAAAGAGCAATACAGGGAACACACTCACACACAGAGAGAAAGACAAACGAGAAACAGTCAGACAGCAGATGTACCTTGAACTTCATGGAGCTGAGTCTGTAGAGGATCTCTCCCAGGTGTTCTCGGATCATGGACCAGGTGATCTTGTTGTCGCTCTGAGCCGTGGTCTCCACCGCGTGCCTCGCCATGTCGTAGAACGCTATGATGTTGGACAGGATGCCTACCGTCTTATAGAAGGGACAAAACCTGCAGGGAGAGGTCAGAGAGTTACAGTTGGAATGACTTGACAGTCAATCTTTCAATATTACTCAGAAATATATGAGTAGGTCAGTGAGAGTAAGTGCGTTTGAGTGAGTGAGTGTTTTACCTGTCGTAGGGGGTGTAACCATTCTGTTGCAGGAAGTCATCCTTGAGGAGCTTGGCCACCTCCAGGGTGATCTTATCAGTTTCGGCCAGCGATGCCTGTCACCATGACAACCAGGACAATCTCAATATTATGAAGCAGAGGAGACATGGAGATAAAACCTCAGACTATAGAGATGCAGCCCAATATTGTCCCGCCTTCTTTCTTCCCCCTCCCCTCAGTTCCCCCTCACCTTGCCGACCAGCTGTACGATCTCAGCCAGGTCCTCCTCCTCCTGCAGGATCTCCTTGGCCTTGGTGCGCAGCGGGACGAACTCAGGGAAGTGCTTGTCGTAGTACTCGTCTAGCGCCCGCGTGTACTTACTGTAGCTGATCAGCCAGTTGACTGACGGGAAGTGCTTCCTCTGGGCCAGCTTCTTATCCAGACCCCAGAACACCTGAGAGAGGGAAGGATAGAGGGAGAGAGAGAGAGAAAGAGTGAGTGGGCAGAGAGAAGAGGGAGAGAGGATGAAGGCAGGGAGAAAGGGAGGGAAAAAGAGGATGAAGAGTTGCATTCCCCTGCTCAGACGTTGCATGAATCAACCAATGGTTGCGTGCCACGTCATTGATTGTGTGCCACGTCATCGATTGTCAGACTGACAGATTGCTATAACATATGATGTGGTTAGCTGATACGTAAAATACCTATCCAGGCGTTGTAAGATCTGACAGGCATCAGCATCAGGAGCGTACCCAAGGATTGATAATTGAGTCCCTAAAGCTTGTCTTTATTTCTTTGCTCCATATGGATGAGTGTAATGACCTTAGTGATCACTGTTTTACAGCCTGTGTTCGTAATGGCTGCTCAGTGAAACGACCTGTCCTGATTTCTCATTGACACTTGGTAAAAAACTTTAATGAGCAAGCCTTCCTTCATGAACAGGCCTCTGTAAAATGGTCTAGAATCAGCTTGATCCCCTCTGTCGAAGACGCTTGGACCTTCTTTTTTAATATTTTCAGTGGTATTGTTAACAAACACGCCCCCATAAAGAAAATGAGAATTAAAAACAGGTTCAGCCCCTGGTTTGACCGTGATCTTGCAGAGTTACTCCACCTCAAGAATTGCATTTGGCAAAACGCTCGGCACACGCATACTCAGGCTGACTGGCTTTCGTTCAGGCAAATGAGAAATAAGTGCACTCAGGCTATCCGAAAGGTAGACCATGTTCTGGAAAACGGTGAAAGACCTGGAGAATAAACCCTCCTCCTCACAGCTGCCCATGTCCCTTAATGTTGATGATGTGGTTGTTACTGACAAGAAGCACATGGCTGAGATTATTAAAGCCCCACTTCCTGAAGTCAGGATTCCTATTTGACTCACCCATACCTCCTTGCCCGTCCAACATTTCCTCATCTCCCACCCCTTCTAATGCGACTATCCCCGATGCTTCTCCCTTTTTTCCCCCCTGCCCCGCTACAAAGTTTCTCCCTGCAGGCTGAGTTCGAGGTGTTCGAGGTGCTAAAGGAGCTCCTTAAACTTGACCCCCAAAAAACATATGGGTCAGATGGTTTAGACCCTTTCTTCTTTAAGGTTGCTGCCCCTATCATCACCAAGCCTGTCTCTCCTTTCTGGGGAGGTTCCCATTGCTTAGAAGGCAGCCACGTTTCGTCCTTTTAAATAAAGGGGAGATCAAGCTGATCCTAACTGTTATAGGCTAATTTCTATTTTGCCCTGTTTATCAAAAGTGTTGGAAAAAACCTGTCAATAATCAACTGACTGGCTTTCTTGATGTCTATAGTATTCTCTCAGGTATGCAATCTGGTTTCCACTCAGGTTATGAATGTGTCACTGCAACCTTAAAGGTCCTAAATGATGTCACCATTGCCCTTGATTCTAAGCAATATTGTGCTGCTATTTTTATCGACTTGGCCAAAGCTTTTGATACGGTAGACCATTCCATTCTTGTGGACCGGTAAGGAGTATTGGTGTCTCTGAGGGGTCTTTGGGCTGGTTTGCTAACTACCTCTCTCAAAGAGTACAGTGTATAAAGTCAGAAAATCTGCTGTCTCAGCCACTGCCTGTCACCAAGGGAGTACCCCAAGGCTCAATCCTAGGCCCCACGCTCTTCTGAATTTACATCAACATAGCTCAGGCAGTAGGAATCTCCCATCCATTTATATGCAGATGATACAGTCTTATACTCAGCTTGCCCCTCCCCGGATTTTGTGTTAAATGCTCTACAACAAAGCTTTCTTAATGTCCAACAAGCTTTCTCTACCCTTAACCTTGTTCTGAACACCTCCAAAACAAAGGTAATGTGGTTAGGTAAGTAGAATGACCCTCCTCCCACAGGTGTGATTACTACCTATGAGGGTTAGAGCTTGAGGTAGTCACCTCATACAAGTACTTGGAAGTATGGCTAGATGGTACACTGTCCTTCTGTCAGCACATATCAAAGCTGCAGGCTAAAGTTAAATCTAGACTTGGTTTCCTCTATCGTAATCGCTCCCCTTTCATCCCAGCTGCCAAACTAACCCTGATTCAGATGACCATCCTACCCATGCTAGATTACAGAGACATAATTTAAGGGTGCTCTCGAGGTAAGGGTGCTCTCGAGTGGATAGATGTTCTTTACCATTAGGCCATCAGATTTGCCACCAATGCTCCTTTGAGGACACATTACTGCACTCTATACTCCTCTGTAAACTGGTCATCTCTGTATACCCATCGCAAGACCCACTGGTTGATGCCTATTTATAAAAACCTCTTAGGCCTCACTCCTCCCCTATCTGAGATATCTACTGCAGCCCTCATCCTCCACATACACCACCCGTTCTGCCAGTCACATTCTGATAAAGGTCCCCAAAGCATACAGATCCCTGGGTCGCTCTTCTTTTCAGTTCGCTGTAGCTAGCGACTGGAATGAGCTGCAACAAACACTCAAACTGGACAGTTTTATCTCAATCTCTTCATTCAGACTCAATCATGGAAACTCTTACTGACAGTTGTGGCTGCTTTGTGTGATGTATTGTTGTTGTCTCTACCTTCTTGCCCTTTGTACCATGTTTTGTGCCTATACCTTGTTGTGTTGCTACCATGTTGTTGTTATGTTGTGTTGCTACCATGCTGTGTTGTCATGTGTTGCTGCCTTGCTATGTTGTTGTCTTAGGACTCTATGTAGTGTTGTCTATCTTGTTGTGATGTGTGTTTTGTCCTATATTTATATTGTATTTATTTGTTATTTTTAACCCCAGGCCCCCGTCCCCGCAGGAGGTCTTTTGCCTTTCGGTAGGCCGTCATTGTAAACAAGAATGTGTTCTTAACTGACTTGCCTAGTTAAATAAAGGTTAAATAAAATTAAAATAAATAAGTGGGTTCTATCAGAGCCAGACAGAAACCAGCTGTATCCACAGTTACCTGCACGATACCCAGGGTAGCTGATGTCACAGGATCAGAGAAGTCACCACCTGGGGGAGACACACTGTGGAAATGAAACAGAACGTTGGTAACATGTGGTTATAACGTTAGAAGAAGCACTCCACTTCCGCCTATTCCAGCGTGGCTAGATTGTGTTGGCAGGTTTCTGAGGTCTACTGGAGAGCTGAGAGGAGGAACAAGGCCTCCCCCGCGTGGTGAAGAGATGTAACTGTACTCACGCCCCCACAATGCTGACGCTGCCCTCTCTCTCTGGGTTGCCAAGACACTTCACCCTGCCGGCACGCTCGTAGAATGACGCCAGACGGGCACCCAAGTAGGCTGGGTAACCACTGTCTGTGGACAAAACAGGCCTTACTTGATATGTTCGAGATAACTGATTTAAACCAAATTCCCCCCACTAGCCCTAGAAGATGTCCTATACATTGCATTAAAAAAGCAACTATTTTGTATTTTGGGTGTTACCAGCAGCCACTCACCAGCGGGCATCTCAGCCAGTCGCCCAGAGATCTCCCTGAGAGCCTCGGCCCATCGAGAGGTGGAGTCAGCCATCATGCTAACATTGTAGCCCATGTCCCTGAAGTACTCAGACAGCGTAATCCCTGCAGACACACACAGAGGACAAGTAGGTGATTGGTTAGGGGGTGTGCTCCATGTTGTGGTCTCAGGCCTGTCATTGGCTGGGAGGTTTGCTGTGTTATGCTCTGGGCCCTGTGATTGGTTCCTACCTGTGTAGATAGAGGCCTCTCTAGCAGCCACAGGCATGTTGGAGGTGTTGGCCACCAGCGCTGTTCTCTTCATGATGCTCTCAGTCTTCCCATCCACCTCCATGGTCAGCTATTAGACAGACACACTGTCAATCATCCTGACCTTCAATAAGAAAAAGGCTAACGCTAATGATGATGATCATGAAAATCTAATGACATTCAGTGCGTTCGGAAAGTATTCAGACCCTTTGACCTTTTCCACATTTTGTTACATTACAGCCTTATTCTAAAATTGATTAAATTAATGTTTTTCCTCATCAATCTACACACAACACCCCACAATGACAAAGCAAAAACTGTTTTTTAGAAATGTTTACAAATTTATAGAAAAATAAAATTAAAATAAATACCATATTTACATAACTATTCAGACCCTTTGCTCTGAGACTCGAAATTGAGCTCAGGTGCATCCTGTTTCCATTGATCATCCTTGAGATGTTTATACAACTTGATTGGAGTCCACCTGTGGTAAATTCAATTGATTGGACATGATTTGGAAAGGCACACACACCTGTCTATATAAGGTCCCACAGTTGACAGTGCATGTCAGAGCAAAAACCAAGCCATGAGGTCAAAGGAATTGTCCGTAGCGCTCCAAGACAGAATTGTATCGAGGCACAGATCTGGAGTAGGGTACCAAAAACATTTCTGCAGCATTGAAGGTCCCCAAGAACATTCTTAAATGGAAGAAGTTTGGAACCACCAAGACTCTTCCAAGAGCTGGCCGCCCGGCCAAACTGAGCAATCAGGGGAGAAGTGCCTTGGTCAGGGAGGTGACCAAGAACCGAATGGTCACTCTGACAGAGTTCTAGGGTTCCTCTGCGGAGATGGAAGAAACTTCCAGATGTACAACTATCTCTGCAGCAGTCCACCAATTAGACCTTTATGGTAGATTGGCCAGACGGAAGCCATTCCTCAGTAAAAGGCACATGACAGCCCGCTTGGAGTTTGCCCATAGGGCACCTAAAGGACTCTCAGACCATGAGAAACAAGATTCTCTGGTCTGATGAAACAAAGATTGAACTCTTTGGCCTAAATGCCAAGCGTCACGTCTGGAGGACACTTGGCACCCTATGATTACTTGGCTACAGAGCTGATGCCTGCTGGACTGTTCATTTATCACGGTACTCCACTTTGTTTACCTTTGTTTATCTGTCGGCCCTAGCCCCGAACTCAGGCCCTGTGTGTAGTTAACCGACCCTCTCTGCCCATTCATCGCCATTTTACCTGTTGTCGTTGACTTAGCTGATTAGCTGTTGTTGTTGACTTAGCTAGCTAAGCTAGCTAGCTAAAAAAGCAATTTCATCCATTTTAGAGTAAGGCTGTAATGTAACAAAATGTGGAAAAAGTCAAGTTGCTCTGAATACTTTCCGAATGAACTGTGACACCACCCACCTCGGGGAAATCTCGCAGAACTTCTGACATCTCGTTCCCTCGCTCCCCGCAGCCTACGTAGACGATGACATCACTGTTGGAGTACTTTGACAGGGACTGGGAGATGACAGTTTTACCACAGCCAAAGGCTCCGGGGATGGCTGTGGTTCCTCCCTGGACACACCTGGACACAGAGACAGACAGAACAGACCGGGGGCAGGGAGATGGAAGCAGAGGTTGAGTATATTGGCAGATTCAGATAAAACTTTCTAATTCAGTTTACTTGTAGCAGAACATTGAAGACAGATGGACAGAAAGACATTCTGATAGTGTTTTTAAGAAAAGAGGGGAAATGGGAGAATGCTAAGAGAGGGATTCCCTGAAGCAGAGACAGCGAGATGGAGAAAGGTGAAGGAAGGATAGATGGAAAAGTGGGGTAAGAGAAAGGGGACTCACGGGAAGAGGGCGTCCAGTACTCTCTGTCCGGTCAGCAGTGGGTGATTGGCGGGTAGCTTCTCTGTGACCGGACGAATCTGTCGCACTGGCCAGACTTGGACCATGGTGAACTTTTCCTTCATACCCTCAAACTCAAGCTCCAACACCACATCCTGAAACACACACACAGTCTTAATACATAAATGACCCCACATGTATTACTATGGATTTAGACAAGGTTGGGTGGTGGAACTAACCGAGACGTCATAGTTTCCGGGGGGAGCCACATAGGTGACGGTTCCTCTGTTCCTCGGGGGCAGCATGATCTTGTGCTTGATGAGGGAGTTCTCAAACACCATCCCATAGATATCACCCCCTGTGATGTGACTGCCCACCTAAGAGAGAGGGGGGAGATACGGGGTTAATGGTTATCAATTCAAACTTTAACATGAAAGCTAGAAAATTCTCCAGGCCCATTGCTCATCTTACTCCCAAAACAGAGGTGGGGTTACCGCTTTGTTATTGTTTCAATTAAGGATTCTAGCTTTAAATGTACAGTTCAGTATGTGGTCTAAGGACACTTGAAATTGTGGATAGTGTAGCACATCGAGTAAACCATGCAAGCACTTTCCTCAGAGTAGTAGGACACACCCACCCGTAAGCTCTTGACGGGGGAGAACTCCCATTTCAGGTCTCGGTTGAGGGCTCCGATATTGACTCCACGGGGGATGTAGATGCTCTGTGTTAGGTCGTTGATGTCCTTCAGGGGGCGCTGGATACCGTCGAAGATGGAGCCCATGATGCCTGGGCCCAGCTCCACTGACAGAGGCTTCCCTGTCCGCAGCACCGGGTCCCCAACGGATACACCCGCTGTGACAATGCTCAGGAACACATTCACAGTGTGTGTGTGTGTGTTTCAGTAGATTTCAGTCTTTTTTTCATGTGTCTGTGAGTGTTATCAAGAGGTCGCTATGGTGTAGAAGACTGAGTGTGTATGTACCGTAAAAATGTGTTCAGTAATGAACACTAAGGTGATTGTATAAATATATAGTAAGTGTGTATACACACACACACACACACACCATGGCAGTTGGAACCGGTTCAGGGAACCAAACCCGAAAATAACCAAATATTTGGAGGAACAGAATCAGAACTGCGAATGAAAGTGATCTATAATGTTCCGGGAACAGAACTGTTATTTTATAATCATGGGAACCGGTTAATAATGTTTTTTTACATTCCGTTTTTTTTTTCTTCTGTCCCACTAAACACGCTGTAAAGCACCACTGCAAAGCCCTCACCCTCAAACTTATTCCAGTGTCTACCCACTAGAAGATTTTTGCCAGTATGTGTGCCAGAGTTTCCATTAGGAAAATTAGAAAAAAAACATCCATATGCATTCAGATTGAACCTGGCGCAGCCAGCACCATCAATAAACAAGGGATATTGGCCAAATGAGCCACATTTATGTCCTTTAAAAAAACTACTTGTGTTTCGATGTGTAAGATATGCAAAATCTCTCTCTCTCAGCATGCTACGACACGCATTTCTTTATGTCAGATGGCTAGGCCTTGTCTGCTGTACAGATATAGGCGTATAGAAGGAGGCTAATTTGTTAATTTTCTATCACAGTAAAGGAAGGAATGATGTAAACTGGTACTTTTGTTTTGGTTCTAACTGATTCAGAAATGTATTTTGCTGGTCAGAACGGAAAAAAATGATGGTTCTGTTCCGAAAAAAAAACGATTGGAAAATTATTTTTGGTTCCAACCCTTAACAGACAGGTGCAGTCATGTACACACAGGCATAGCACTGTATGTACCAGGAGAACACTGACAGTCAGGTACAGTAAAGCTTGCATCCCAAATGAAACCCCTATTAACTTTACAGTGCACTTCTTTTAACCAGGGCCCTTATTTCTCTGGTCAAAAGTAGTGCCCTATGTAGGGAATAGGATGCCATTTGGGATACAACCAGTCAGGTGCAGTAACAGTATAACCCGTTAGGATACATGTCTCCTCGTAAACCTGGATGGTGGCCATGTCTCCCTCCAGCCTGATGATCTCTCCCACCAGCTCACTGTGGCCCACTCTCACCAGCTCATACATGGCCGCTCCCGCCATGGCAGTGGCCGTCACCACTGCAGCACAGCCAGGGGACAACACAGGTCAGAGGTCACACACCATGCAAGAGAGACGGATCTCTAGTCCAAACTCCACGCCAGATTGGAGTAAACAGATTAGTGCCAAGTCAAGCCTCCTATCTCCTAGCTTACTACCAGAGGGATATTTTTTTATTTATTTTTTTATTTAACCTTTATTTGACTAGGCATAGCTGAGGCTATTACCAAAGCATCCCTTCTTCAGCTAGCCTAAAACCTTTAGAGCCTAAACAGAGGCACATGAGACATAGGTGAATGTGTATGTGAGATAGTGACCTGGGCCGGAGACTCCATGGACGTATCCAAACTCGCTCTCTTTCTCCTCATCCCAGATCTTAGGCAGCTTGGACAGGTCCATCCTGGCAGGCTAGATCTGAGAGAAAGAAAGAAGAATGGAGTGAGTGTGTGAATGACCGTGATAAAGGGAGCGAGAAGAGAGAAAGAGTGGTGCACAGTCCACAGAGCACCACTAACGGGTTGGTTGTTCAGCAACAAAACCATTGCGTGCACAACTATGGGGAAAAACACACGGTTTGGCTTAGATTGTTCACAACATGTAAACTATATTTAGTCTCCAATGTTTATTGAAAACAAATACATTTTCTAAATGGTTCACTGACATGGATGAAAATACCCTCAAATTAAAGCTGACAGTCTGCATTTTAAACTCATAGTCATTGTATCATTTAAAATCCAAAGTGCTGTAGTACAGAGACAAAACATTTGTCACTAGCTAGGTTTCCATCCAATTGGCGACAGATTTTCATGGGAATATGATAGAATCCGCATAAAGAAAACATGCGCATTTTCCCACCAGTGGTATATTTCCACCAAATTGACTTCTTGCAGATAGAAATCAGTGCGTGATGACGTAGTGCACACAAAATGTACTTTTTCGCTTAGGTTTTCATGTATCAAATAAAAATCTAAAGTTCAATGTGTTTCCATCGCATTTTCAACTCTAGTGATAGTTGTCACAAACTGTTGTGTTAAATAGTAAATGTGTCCACTCTGGTCTTGGTACCTGTGCTCTAGCCAACAGCTCATAGATACAGTGCGGGTAGGCTGTGAGGGTTGTCTAGTCCACATGATGAGATTATTATGAATTTCTATTTGTCAAAACGGCAGTCAAGCATAGATCATCATGTCACCAGAATAAGACCCTCGATATTCATTGGAAAGCAGCATCAAGCTCATTACCGTGCACTTTCACCACCCTGTGAAATTAATCATAACTTATTTCATCTGTAGCCTAATAAACTACATAGTTTTCCGAGTGACTCCAAATTTACTTCGATATTATGGTTATTATATCAATAACAATAACAGGACCCAGCCTCTGTGTAACTCTATACGTCTGGCGCATAAAGTAGTTTCCACCTCCATGTCCCAAATAATACATTTTACAGACACAAAAAGACCTCACCATCTCGAACAAACAAAGTCTGTTGGCGTTAATAAAAATTGTACCGAAACTACCTGTTTCCATCACAGCTGTTACGATTTATTTTATTATGGTATGACTTTACTTGCATAAAAAAAACTATGGATGAAACGTGGTTACTGTCCCAGTATGGAGCTCACCGTATATACAGCTGTATTGATTCGTGTTATAGCTGACTGCATCCCAGACCATAGTGAGTTATAGTCCTGGCTGGGACACTATTGACCCAGTCATTAGAAGGTCAATGGGTTTCTCATCCAACTCAAAATCCACCCACCTATCCATTCTGAATCTGTTCAAAGCAGCGTGTTAACCCTCTCCAACACTAAAAACATACACACACTAACAGAGTAGGACAATTACTACATGATGATTACACACAGACTAATTCCCTCCCACACATAGGCTTAAACAGTAAGCTTTCTGCAATGGTGAGAGGGACTCGCAAACATATAGCACACTATCGGGAAACAGTCTGTACACACAGATCACTGTCCCTCTGTTCTGTTACCATGACAATATCACCCCTTTTCTGAACCGTGACCATGGTGATATCCCAGCGACTAGAGCCCAACATCACGACTCGGCATCTCTCTCTCTCTCTCTCTCTCTGGGGGGGGGGGGGGGGCTAACGCTACAGTGGCTAACGTTATGGTGCTGCTGAATCTATACTGCATGGGTTTAACAACAACCCCTCATCACCCACTCTGTCTGTAGACACACAAACACCATCCCTGCTTCAGTGCCCTTTTGTCCTTTCCACTGATAGGGCCTTTTCCTCCATGCTAGACTGGCTATGTTATCTGTGTAGAAATACAGCAGCCCCCCTCAACAGATCTAGTCTGGAGCAGCAGGATACAGACCTAAGGATGTGGCATCCGTGGCCAAGCTTAGCTTACATGGCATTTGTACCTCCATTCTTAAGACATTTAAAACAATGCAAAAACATACTTTCTTTATCAAGTGCTCAATTCTTCCCTTTCTCTTGAATGTTTTATTCCCTCTGGATCCTATCAGGTGCAAAATACTTACTGTAAAACAGGACAGACATACATACATAAATGCATGTATACACCCACTGACAGACACACACTTGGACAGAATTTAATAATTTCCATTGCAATATTAGAGACTCATAGGGTGGAATATATGCATGAGGCGTCACATGACTGTGGAGACATGGCTGGCGGAGTTATATGGGCCGTTTGAGGAAGTGGAAAATCCTAGTGTGGGGTAGGATTGGGAAGTCAACTAAATTAGTGTCTTTGTGAATTGTATGAGATTCAGACACAGTGATTCACAACACTCTGGTATTTAAAAAGCTAGAGGATTAAATCCATATCCCTTGACACAACAGCGAGCATACTGCCAGGCCTCAGGGCAGCCACCTACCAAGCTCAGCAATCTATGGTACGATGCAGGTTGAAGTTGCCCTTAAAAACAGATCAGGGATCAGTTTACTCTCCCCAAAGTCCCTACCTTTATTGGGGGGGGAAAGTACTTCCACACTAACAGTTGTGGAAGTACAGTCAGAGGGTAAAACCCAGACATGCATCAAGTTTCTATGGACTCAGCCACATCATATGACACCAGTCATGTGACGTATGGAATCCGTTAATCAAGGATACACTCACTGAGCACTGCAGTGTTACAATGTAAATGATCCGTTAATCAACGATACACTCACTGAGCACTGCAGTGTTACAATGTAAATGATCCGTTAATCAAGGATACACTCACTGAGCACTGCAGTGTTACAATGTAAACGATCCGTTTATCAAGGATACACTCACTGAGCACTGCAGTGTTACAATGTAAATGATCCGTTAATCAAGGATACACTCACTGAGCACTGCAGTGTTACAATGTAAACGATCCGTTTATCAAGGATACACTCACTGAGCACTGCAGTGTTACAATGTAAACGATCCATACTCAGCAATGTCTCTCCAGTGAGGGTAACCAGTGACCAAACAAAGGAGCTTTAGCCTAATAAAATAATGTCCCATTCAGCCTAATCTGTCTCATAATGAAACTAGCGCGAGTGCTGGTTGCAAGGTGTTGCATAATCCTGTAAACCCAACGGCTCACATTTAACTTCCTGTTCAAGTTTTCAAATGTCATGAAATAGTGCTAATTTACTAAGTAAGTGCATCCCAAATTGACAATGGATTCACACAATCACCAACAACCACCCTTCCCCTGGCCGCCAGTGATTCTGAAGGGCAGAATCAGGAAGGCAAGCACTGAAGAGAGTAAGAAGGCCTACAGTACAGGCCGAGGTTCTAGTGCAAGGGTAGAACATAATTATAATAATTTGTACACTGCAAATTGACCACAAGTTTGCCCAAAAAGAGGTACCATTTGAAAATAGAAATAATTTAATACGTTGATTACATTGAGACACGATCACATATATGTCTCCTTGTTTACATGTGGCAATACTTGGTAACATATTTTCGAAATTAAACTATTTTTTTGCTGAATTCCTTGTGATTTTACAGTCTTTTTTGACCCAAAACTTTAAAAAATATACACAACCAGTCAAAAGTTTGGACACCTTCTCATTCCAGGGTTTTTCTTTGTTGTTACTATTTTCTTCATTGTAGAATAATAGTGAAGACATCAAAACTATGAAATAACACATATGGAATCATGTAGTAACCAAAAAAGTGTTAAACAAATCAAAATATATTTTATATTTGAGATTCTTCAAAGTAGCCACCCTTGATGACAGCTTTGCACACACTTGACATTCTCTCAACCAGCTTCATGAGGTAGTCACCTGGAATTCCGTTCCCCTTCCTTGTCTTGTGTCCTTCATTAGACACTGCACTATAGAGGTGAAAGAAAATCGATGGGATTTCACAATATTGCTTTAACTTAGGGTTTCCTAAACTCAGTCCTCAGGACACACGTTTTGATTTTCGCCATAGCACTACACAGCTGATTCAAATAATCAACTAATCATCAAGCTTTGACCATTTGAAACAGCTGTGTAGTGTTAGTGCAAAAACCAAAACGTGCACCCCTTGGGGTCCCAAGGACACCATTTGGGAGACAGTGATTTAACCTATCCTTACTTCTCAGATCAGTGCAGATGAAGGAGAAGGGAAGAGGATGTGAACTAACATGATTGAGATTCACCCAAACAGGCCCTACCCTATAAGCAGACACTTCTGATGATAAATTCAACATCCATGTGAGGATGTGGTGGGGCTGTGACAGGTGCACAGGGTCCTAACGTGCGTGTGCTAAATGCATTGAATGATTCTTCCTCTTCCGTAGTCAAACAGAATCATCCTCATGTGCCACTGTCACACTAGCCTATGTCACTAGGGACAAACCAACGGAATAGGGCCCGCTTGAGAATAATATGTGATTTTTCTTTGATTTACAATACCACTCTCTGCATGTATTTTGAATTGATAACATTTGTAGTAGGGCTACTAGTCTCCCTCTTATCTCAGGTGCATTGCCCCAAAGTCTGCTGGTCAGTCAGCTGAGATTAAAGTAGCCCAATAATGGACTAAAGGAGCCAAACGTTACTGTTTATAATCCAATGACTTTACATGTTCTGTTTATAGGTGAATTGGCTCTGGAAGCCAAAACGGCCAAATAATCAATCTAAAACGTGAATCGATTCTCAATTGCGGTGCGGTTCAAGAAATATAAATCCCTCTACATTCATATCAAAATAATTTCACAAACTGACTGTGCACTGTTATAACCGGTTTTAACAGTTGCAGCCTACTGTATTTTTTAATTTTTTTGTGACAACATGTTTGTGGTGTCGGTCTTCCGTTTACACATGTGTTCAGAGGATAGCTAATTAGCACAAAAAGTCCACTCGGTCTTCCATGTTTTCCATAAACAAGCATTGTAATACGGAAATATTGGCTTGTGGGAACCCTATAAAAAAAGGTGTATATCAATACATCAATAACATTTTGTTTTTTTACAATTATTTCTCGCCGATATGAAATATAAGGTTCTTAGGTTTCCAAAACCGTACGGAAAGCAATGCGTGTTAATGTTCAGACCAAGCGTCACGGCTCTTAACAGATGACGTCTTAGTCCAATGACCCTTATGTGTAATGTAATGGAACCGAGAGCCATGATCAAGGGCTACATTGCCAAAGGTGTCTTGTCAACATAATCACATGACCACCAATGCGCTGTAGCGTCGACATCATTTTTTTTTTTTTACATGATCGAATCTATCCATGGCCATGTAACAGAAAATAAGATAACTTGTTGCATTGTTGCTATAAAAAAAACACATTGAGAGACATATACATAACGTAAGGCACGATGTTTACGCATTTTTGCGCAACAACAACTGACATTTGAGAAGCCGCATTGCCAGCGTTGCAATTTGATGGTGATAAAAATCCTTGTACTTTTTTATTCAAATAGGCCTACATTTTAATGAAAAACCAAGACCATGAATGCATTTAAATGTATGTTCCAATTATCAAAATCCTTTGATAAACGACCGTATTATTTAAGCCTAGGTCATCTGTCAAAATCGCTGGCTGTGCCATTTTGATGCATTTCGAAAGAATTATGAAAAATCACATAATATAGACATTGCATTTAATCTAATTTGATGATAATAAAACGGCATAGCTACCTTCAGAAATTAAACGGTCCAGCGTCTTGATCCTCTGCCTAGTGAAGACGTGAGTGGCGATACGACAGCAAATGATCAGCTGACTTCATTCAATCCGAGTTTTGCAGATCGCGAGACTCGGGACTCACAACACTGCACCTGCTCCCATTATGGCTCAAGCTCACTCCGGTGTCAAATATATAGATGGAAAGATATCTACTTCCTCTTGATATTCGTCTATAGTTTGAAATAAACATTTAAAAACAACAACAAAAGAACAGAACAGCTGATTAATTAGACATGTTCCACGGTTGAGGCTCGGAACGAAAAAAAGATTGAAGGCTCCACAATAGGCCGAGGGCAGAAAAGTGAACAGTAGAATTATGTGGTCTTTTTCGAGAAAATATCTTTGCGTTTGAGCCAAAATGGCGGTAGAACAATAGGGTGTTGCTGTTACGTGTTAAATGTGGATTGCACTGTTGGACACTGGAGATTTGCATGACACAATATTTTACGCCAGTGCAATGAATTCAAATGAAATATCGAGTTGCGCCACAAATTATTAGAAATTAAATAATAGCAAATTATTATTAAGACATGTAAAAATCTAACAAAAATGTCAAAACCAATGGTCAATACATACTTCAAGAACAAAAATCCCAAAATGTTTCAATATTTAAAAAACAGAACTAGTTTTTTTATTCAACAGAAATATTTAGGTAATTTGCTCAACCCATATAATAAAAATAACTGGATAAAAAAATATGAACGTACAGTGACATTCTGCGATTAGACGGATGGGTATGGGGATGTTGATGTTGTAGTTTCAATGAGCAGGGCAGAGGCAAAAAGCCTGATATTGACAGTGATGGTGCCGAGATGGCAGAAGCAGTGGAATAGAGATACTAAGGGCAGGCATTTATTTCAAGCACAGAGGAAAGTCGAGGAGGGGAGAACGGCAGGAAAGGACAGAAGAGAGGAGGCTATTTTTTTACAAAATTAAGGGTGGGACAGCCATTTGAATACGACCTTATTGTGATAGGAAAACATCCAACAGGAAAGTGTGATTATTGTCAGGAAACAGAGAGCGTGGAGCATGTATCGCTACAGTGTGGGCAATATCAGAGGGAAAGAGAGAGGCTGAGATCTATTACGAGGGAAAAGGGGATACAGGAAATTAGTTTAAAGACTATGTTTAGTAGAATGTCATTAGACATAGTCTCCAATATCTTGTTATCTTTTTTAAGAGCAACGGGGCTCGCAGGTAGGATTTAGGTTTTCCCTGTCTCTGGCCCACACTCCAGTACAGTAGGTGGCGGTAATGCACCATAACGTTGGATGCCCATCGCCAATAAACCCCACCGAAGAAGAAGTGACGTTCTGCGCATGCGGGGTCAGAGTTGACAGTGGAGGTGTGCGGTAGCTAAGCTAACAGTTAGCAACATACATGTGGAGGGTACGACAGGAGGAAACACCAACTCTGTCAAAATTCCCGAACTGTAAACTACTCAGAACTTCAACCACATCGAAACTAAAGAATAACAGTCGTTTACAATGAAAGGGTGAGTAAAGCCATTAAAAGAGATGTCTGTGTTCCTAGCACGACTAAAGTTTTTTTCTTGTCTTTTTTTTTTTTTTCAACGGGGGGCGGGAGAGGTGGTTGAAATGCTAACATTAGCTAGCTAAATCGTTTGCACGGTTAGGTAAAATAACACCACAGTGATTTTCGTCTCTTTACCAGTTATTAGACACAGTATCTCATTGGTTAACTAGTTAGCAAATAACATATGTAACCTGCTAAGTGTGTCTAGTAGCGCGTGCATTTCCCATCAAATTAAACTTTGAACAAAAAGTCGGATAAGTTTGTAACATGCCTGTTAGTTCGTGTAGCTAGCTAGCTAACTAACGTTAGCTGGATTTCGAAACGTTTGAAGTCCGCTCTACTTTGACGTAACTATAGTTAATTACTAGGCTACTTTACGCCACTCAACTCCAAGCTTGTTCAACTAGCTACGTTAGCTAATGTTAGGTACTTTACTTAGCTAGCGGCTAGGTAGCTAACGCTAGCTAATTTAACTTGGAACAAATTAGATTAAAACTGTAACAGTACTACCTATTAGCATGCTGACGTTGGTCAGTAAATTTTGACAATCATATTTAGCCATTGGCTAGTATTACTGGTTTCTGTGAAGGAGTGTATTTCGATTCAACTACTGTTTGGGGCGTGAGCATCAACCATAAACCACAACCTGCTCTGAGCATTTTATATTATTCTGTACATATTCGTATTATACTGTGCATTCAGAAAGTATTCCGACCCCTTGAGTTTTTCCACATTTTGTTACATTACAGCCTTATTCTAAAATGGATTATGTTTTTGTTTTTTTCTGAGGCAAAATGTAACAATGAGGCTGTAATGTAACAAAATGTGGAAAAACTCAAGGGGTCGGAATACTTTCTGAATGCACAGTATAATACGAATATGTACAGAATAATACAAAATGCTCAGAGCAGGTTGTGGTTTATGGCTGATGCTCACGCCCCAAACAGTAGTTGAATTAAACATTAAAATATAACATTTACATAAGTAGTCAGACCCTTTACTCAATACTTTATTGAAACAGCAATTACAGCCTTGAGTCTTCTTGGGTATGACGCTACAAGCTTGGCACACCTGTATTTGGGCAGTTTCTCCCATTCTTCTCTGCAGATCCTCTCAAGCTCTGTCAGGTTGAATGGGGTGTGTCACTGCACAGCTATTTTCAGGTCTCTCCAGAGATATTAGATCAGGTTCAAGTCTGGGCTCTGGCTAGGCCACTCAAGGACATTCAGGGACTTGTCCTGAAGCCACTCCTCCGTAGTCTTTGCCCCAGTCTGAGGTCCTGGGCACTCTGGAGAAGGTTTTCTTGAGGGTCTCTGTACTTTGCTCTGTTCATCTTTCCTTCAATCCTGACTAGTCAAATCAAACTTTATTTGTCACGTGCCAAATACAACAAGTATAGACCTTACCGTGAAATGCGTACTTACACGCCCTTAATTAACCTTTTGAGGATCTGGGGACCCATGTGTCTGGGGACCCATCAAATGTTTTGTCGTGCCCTTTTTTTTACGACTGTCTTGGTATGTTTGGGCCATGATAGTTTGTTGGTGATGTGGACACCAAGGAAATTGAAACTCTCGACCCGCTCCACTACAGCCCCGTCGATGTTAATGGGGGCCTGTTCAGCCCTCCTTTTCCTGTAGTCAACAATCAGCTCCTTTGTCTTGCTCACATTGAGGGAGGGGTTATTGTCCTGGCACCATACTGCCAGTTCTCTGACCTCTCTATAGGCCGTCTCATCGTTGTCAGTGATCAGGCCTACCACTGTTGTGTCGTCAGCAAACCTAATGATGGTGTTTGAGTCCAGTTTGGCCATGTAGTCGTGGGTGAACAGGGAGTACAGGAGGGGACTAAGTACACCCCCCGGAGGGGCCCCAATGTTAAGGATCAGCGTGGCAGATGTGTTGTTGCCTACTCTTACCACCTGGGGGTAGTCCGTCAGGAAGTCCAGGATCCAGTTGCAGAGGGAGGTGTTTAGTCCCAGAGTCCTTAGCTTAGTGATGAGCTTCGTGGGCACTATGGTGTTGAACGCTGAGCTGTAGTCAATGAACACCATTCTCACATAGGTGTTCCTTTTGTCCAGGTGGGAAAGGGCAGTGTGGAGTTTGATTGAGATTGCGTCATCTGTGGATCTGTTGGGGCGGTATGCGAATAGGAGTGGGTCTAGGGAGTCCGGGAGGATGCTGTTGTGAGCCATGACCAGCCTTTCAAAGCACTTCATGGCTACTGACGTGAGTGTTATGGGGCGGTAATCATTGAGGCAGGTTGCCTTCGCTTCCTTGGGCACTGGGACTATGATGGTCTGCTTGAAACGTGTAGGTATTACAGACTCTGTCAGGGAGAGGTTGAAAATGTCAGTGAAGACACTTGACAGTTGGTCCCCACATGCTTTGAGTACACATCCCGGTAATCCGTCTGGCCCAGCGGCTTTGTGAATGTTGGCCTGTTTAAAGGTCTTGCTCATATCGGCTACCGAGAGCGTCAGCTAGAACAGCTGGTGCTCTCGTGCATGCTTCAGTGTTGCTTGCCTCGAAACGAGCATAAAGGGCATTTAGCTCGTCTGGTAGGCTCACTGGGCAGCTCTGGGTTTCCCTTTGTAGTCTGTAATAGTTTTCCGGTGTAGTAGGATTCAATCTTAATTCTGTATTGACGCTTTGCTTGTTTGATGGTTCGTCTGAGGGCATAGCGGGATTTCTTGTAAGCGTCCGGATTAGTCTCCCGCTCCTTGAAAGCGGCAGCTCTAGCCTTTAACTCGATGCAGATGTTGCCTGTAATCCATGGCTTCTGGTTGGGATATGTACTAGAGGTCGACCGATTATGATTTTTCAACGCCGATACCGATTATTGGAGGACCAAAAAAAGCCGATACCGATTCATTGGCCGATTATTTTATTTGTAATAATGACAATTACAACAATACTGAATGAACACTTATTTTAACTTAATATAATTTATCAATAAAAATCAATTTAGCTTAACCTTTCTAGAACCTCAACCCCGGATCCGGGATCACCCCCCACCCCCCACACACTGATTAGCATAGATAGCATAGCTTCAGAAGTAGATAGTAGCATCTAAATATCATTAAATCACAAGTCCAAGACACCAGATGAAAGATACAGATCTTGTGAATAAAGCCACCATTTCAGATTTTTAAAATGTTTTACAGGGAAGACAAAATATGTAAATCTATTAGCTAAACACGTTAGCAAAATACACCACTATTCTAACTCCATCAGTTTCTTACTCCTTCAGGTGCTATCACCAATTCGGCTCAACTAAGATATTGATATCCACTAACCAAGAAAAAACCTCTTCAGATGACAGTCTGATAACATATTCATGGTATAGGATAGTTTTTGTTAGAAAAAAGTGCATATTTCAGGTAGAAATCACAGTTTACAATTGCACCGACCATCGCAAATCGACTAGAATTACTAGATAGAGCAACGTGTATGACCAATTTACTCATCATAAAACATTTCATAAGAATAGACAAAGCATAGCAATGGAAAGACCCAGATCTTGTGATTCCAGACAATATTTCAGATTTTCTAAGCGTTTTACAGCGAAAACACAATAAATCGATAAGTTAGCATACTACATGTGAAAACGTTACCAGAGCATCGATTCCAGCCAAAGAGCGCTATAACGTAATCACCGCCAAAAGATATTAATTTTTTCACTAACCTTCTCAGAATTCTTCCGATGACACTCCTGTAACATCATTTTACAACATACATATACAGTTTGTTCGAAAAGGTGCATATTTAGCCATACAAAACCGTGGTTACACAATAAAAATACTAGGAAATCAAGCCTCAATATGTCTGACGTCATCTATCAGAGTGATCTAGTTTAATTAAAAGCTAATCATATACTTGACTAAAAAATACAGGGTTGACAGGAATCGAAAGACAAATTAGTTCTTAATGCAACCGCTGATTTACATTTTTAAAATTATCCTTACTTTTCAATACAGGGTTGGCCAAGTGAAGCTACACCAAACAAAATGGCGATGTATGCGTTTAAAATATTTCGACAGAAACACGGTTTATCATATTAAATATTGCTTACTTTGAGCTGATCTTCCATCATATTCTTGGGCAATGTATCCTTTCTATGTTATAAACGTCTTTTGGTCGATAGATGTCCTCTGTCCTTCGAAATGTCCACTAACAACGACCGAGACCGCGAAACGTTCCCAAAGCTAGAAAGTGCACGACAAATAAATTCCTCAGAATCGCACTAAACGGATATAAATTGCTATAAAACGGTTAAAATTAACTACATTCTGATGTTTTTAACAACTATAACGACTGAAAACATGACCGGAGAAATATAGCTGGTTAGAAAACGATTTGGAACGAGACAGGTCCGATGGCCTTCACGCTTGAGGCGCACGTTGAGAAAGGGCGGTCTCTGTACATTTTGGTCATTTATAATGGCTGTGAACGTCCCATCGATTTCATTGAAAACGTGATGACGTACAGACACCCAGAGGAAGACGTAGGCAGTGTCGGTTTCTTCATAGCATTCACTGTGGCCTTATAAACAGACCCCAGATCAGAGGTAAAAATTTCTGAAATCTGAACCCTGTCATGAAAAGTGCTGTAAAAATTGTTCTGTACCACTCAGAGACAAAATTTCAACTCCTATAGAAACTATAGACTGTTTTCTATCCAATAATAACAATAATATGCATATTGTACGATCAAGAATTTAGCACGAGGCAGTTTAATTTGGAGACCCAAATATGCTAATGCGGAACAGCACCCCCTATAGTTGCAAGAAGTTAAATAATGCAAAAACACTGTGTTGGAGAAGAAAGTAAAAGTGCAATATGTGCCATGTAAAAAAGCTAACGTTTAAGTTCCTTGCTCAGAACATGAGAACATATGAAAGCTGGTGGTTCCTTTTAACATGAGACTTCAATATTCCAAGGTAAGAGGTTTTAGGTTGTAGTTAATATAGTATTTATAGGACTATTTCTCTCTATACCATTTGTATTCCATATACCTTTGACTATTGGATGTTCTTATAGGCACTTTAGTATTGCCAGTGTAACAGTATAGCTTCCGTCCCTCTCCTCGCTCCTACCTGGGCTCAAACGAGGAACACATCGACAACAGCCACCCTCGAAGCAGCGTTACCCATGCAGAGCAAGGGGAACAACTACTCCAAGTCTCAGAGAGAGTGACGTTTGAAACGCTATTAGTGCGCACCCCGCTAACTAGCTAGCCGTTTCACATCGGTTACACCAGCCTAATCTCGGGAGTTGATAGGCTTGAAGTCATAAACAGCTCAATTCTTGAAGCACAGTGAAGAGCTGCTGGCAAAACGCACAAAGTGCTGTTTGAATGAATGCTTATGAGCCTGCTGCTGCCTACCATCGCTCAGTCAGACTGCTCTATCAAATCATACTTAATTATAACATAATAACACACAGAAATACGAGCCTTTGGTCATTAATATGGTCGAATCCGGAAACTATCATTTCGAAAACAAAACGTTTATTATTATCGCATATACCCTGACTCTGCGTGCAATGAACGCAAGAGAAGTGACACCATTTCACCTGGTTAATATTGCCTGCTAACCTGGATATCTTTTAGCTAAATATGCAGGTTAAAAAATATATACAGTGGGGCAAAAAAGTATTTAGTCAGCCACCAATTGTGCAAGTTCTCCCACTTAAAAAGATGAGAGGCCTGTAATTTTCATCATAGGTACACTTCAACTATGACAGACAAAATGAGGGGGAAAAATCCAGAAAATCACATTGTAGGATTTTTAATGAATTTATTTGCAAATTATGGTGGAAAATAAGTATTTGGTCAATAACTAAAGTTTATCTTAATACTTTGTTATATACCCTTTGTTGGCAATGACAGCTGTCAAACGTTTTCTGTAAGTCTTAACAAGGTTTTCACACACTGTTGCTGGTATTTTGGCCCATTCCTCCATGCAGATCTCATCTAGAGCAGTGATGTTATGGGGCTGTTGCTGGGCAACATGGACTTTCAACTCCCTCCATAGATTTTCTATGTGGTTGAGATCTGTAGACTGGCTAGGCCATTCCAGGACCTTGAAATGCTTCTTACGAAGCCACTCCTTCGTTGCCCGGGCGGTGTGTTAAAGATCATTGTCATGCTGAAAGACCCAGCCACGTTTCATCTTCAATGCCCTTGCTGATGGAAGGAGGTTTTCACTCAAAATCTCACAATGCATGGCCCCATTCATTCTTTCCTTTACAGGCATCAGTCGTCCTGGTCCCTTTGCAGAAAAACAGCCCCAAAGCATGATGTTTCCACCCCCATGCTTCACAGTAGGTATGGTGTTCTTTGGATACACCTCGGCATTCTTTGTCCTCCAAACACGACGAGTTGAGTTTTTACCAAAAAGTTCTATTTTGGTTTCATCTGACCATATGACATTCTCCCAATCTTCTTCTGGATCATCCAAATGCTCTCTAGCAAACTTCAGACGGGCCTGGACATGTACTGGCTTAAGCAGGGGGACACGTCTGGCACTGCAGGATTTGAGTCCCTGGCGGCGTAGTGTGTTACTGATGGTAGGCTTTGTTACTTTGGTCCCAGCTCTCTGCAGGTCAGTCACTAGGTCCCCCCGTGTGGTTCTGGGATTTTTGCTCACCGTTCTTGTGATCATTTTGACCCCACGGGGTGAGATCTTGCGTGGAGCCCCAGATCGAGGGAGATTATCAGTGGTCTTGTATGTCTTCCATTTCCTAATAATTGCTCCCACAGTTGATTTCTTCAAACCAAGCTGCTTACCTATTGCAGATTCAGTCTTCCCAGCCTGGTGCAGGTCTACAATTTTGTTTCTGGTGTCCTTTGACAGCTCTTTCGTCTTGGCCGTAGTGGAGTTTGGAGTGTGACTGTGAGGTTGTGGACAGGTGTCTTTTATACTGATAACAAGTTCAAACAGGTGCCATTAATACAGGTAACGAGTGGAGGACAGAGGAGCCTCTTAAAGAAGTTGTTACAGGTCTGTGAGAGCCAGAAATCTTGCTTGTTTGTAGGTGACCAAATACTTATTTCCCACCATAATTTGCAAATAAATTCATAAAAAATCCTACAATGTGATTTTCTGGAATTTCTTTTCTTATTTTGTCTGTCATAGTTGAAGTGTACCTATGATGAAAATTACAGGCCTCTCTCATCTTTTTAAGTGGGAGAACTTGCACAATTGGTGGCTGACTAAATACTTTTTTGCCCCACTACTTCTTTGTATTGATTTTAAGAAAGGCATTGATATTTATGGTTAGGTACACGTTGGAGCAACGACAGTCCTGTTACCGCGAATGCGCACCGCATCGATTATATGCAACGCAGGACACGCTAGATAAACTAGTAATATCATCAACCATGTGTAGTTAACTAGTGATTATGATTGTTTGTTTTTTATAAGATAAGTTTAATGCTAGCTAGCAACTTACCTTGGCTTCTTACTGCATTCGCGTAACAGGTAGGCTCCTCATGGAGTGCAATGAGAGGCAGGTGGTTAGAGCGTTGGACTAGTTAACTGTAAGGTTGCAAGATTGAACCCCCGAGCTGACAAGGTAAAAATCTGTCGTTCTGCCACTGAACAAGGCAGTTAACCCACTGTTCCTATGCCATCATTGAAAATAAGAACGTGTTCTTTAACTGACTTGCCTGGTTAAATAAAGGTGTGGGGAAAAATAAGAAAAAACGGCCAAATCGGTGTCCAAAAATACCGATTTCCGATTGTTATGAAAACTTGAAATTGGCCCCAATTAATCGGCCATTCCGATTAATCGGTCAACCTCTATGTACGTATGTTCACTGTGGGGATGATGTCGTCGATGCACTTATTGATGAAGCCGGTGACTGGGGTGGTGTACTCCTCATGCCATTGGATGATTCCCAGAACATATTCCCGTCTGTGCTAGCAAAACAGTCCTGTAGTGTAGCATCCGTGTCATCTGACCGTTGCATCCGCGTCATCTGACCACTTCCAAATTGAACGAGTCACTGGTACTTCCTGCTTTAGTTTTTGCTTGTAAGCAGGAATCAGGAGGACAGAATTATGGTCAGATTTGCCAAATGGAGGACGGGGGAGATCTTTGTATGCATCTGTGTGTGGCGTAAAGGTGGTCTAGGATTTTTTCCCCTGTGGTTGCACATGTGACACTGGTAAAAATGTCGTTAAACTGATTTGCTTGCCTGCATTAAAGTCCCCGGACACTAGGAGGTCCACTTCTGTGTGAGCATTTCCTTCTTTGCTTATGGCCTTATAGAGTTGGTTGAGAGCGGTCTTAGTGCCAGCTTCATTCTGTGGTGGTAAATAGACTGCTACGAATAATATAAACTCAGCAAAAAAATAAATGTCAACTGCGTTTATTTTCAGCAAACTTAAGATGTGTAAATAGTTGTATGAACATAACAAGATTCATCAACTGAGACATACACTGAACAAGTTCCACAGACATGTGACTAACAGAAATTGAATAATGTGTCCCTGAACAAAGGGGTGGTCAAAAGTAACAGTAGCTAGTGTGGCAACCAGCACGGCAGTGCATCTCCTCATGGACTGCACCAGATTTGCCAGTTCTTGCTGTGAGATGTTACCGCACTCTTCCACAAAGGCATCATGTCAGGATGAGCCTGCAGGAAGGGTATCACAGGAGGGAGGAGGATGTCTTCCCTGTAACGCACAGCGTTGAGATTGCCTGCAATGACAACAAGCTCAGTCCGATGATGCTGTGACACACCGCTCCAGACCATGACGGACCCTCCACCTCCAAATCGATCCCGCTCCAGAGTACAGGGCTCGGTGTAACGCTCATTCCTTCGACGATAAACGCGAATCTGACCATCACCCCTGGTGAGACAAAACCGCAACTTGTCAGTGATGAGAACTTTTTGCCAGTCCTGTCTGGTCCAGCGACGGTGGGTTTGTGCCCATAGGCGACGTTGTTGCCGGTGATGTCTGGTGAGGACCTGCCTTACAACAGGCCTACAAGCCCTCAGTCCAGTCTCTCTTAGCCTATTGCGGACAGTCCTGTGCAGGTTTTGTTACACGTGGTCTGCCAATGCGAGGATGATCAGCTGTCCGTCCTGTCTCCCTGTAGCGCTGTCTTAGGCATCTCACAGTACGGACATTGCAATTTATTGCCCTGGTCACATCTGCAGTCCTCATGCCTCCTTGCAGCATGCCTAAGGCACGTTCATGCAGATGAGCAGGGACCCTGGGCATCTTTCTTTTGGTGTTTTTCAGAGTCAGTAGAAAGCCCTCTTTTTAGTGTCCTGTGTTTTCATAACTGTGACCTTAATTGCCTACCGTCTGTAAGCTGTTAGTGTCTTAACAAGCGCTGTAACATGGAAATATTGCCATTTGGGAACCCTAACACTATAAAGGTGTGTATCAATTTAACTGTTTTTAGAAACTGTATTTCTTGATGTTATGAAACAAAGTTCTTATGCTTCCAAAACCGTACCGCAAGCGATGCGCGTTAACTCCCCCGTACATAAGATGCGTTCGTCCAATGATTTGTGTGTAATGGAACTCAGTCATGATCAAGGGCTAGATACAATGTAGCGAACGTTTACAGTATATGTGGCTAAGTGATTTTATCCATGGGGAAGAAAGCCTACCGATAGTGGATCAAATATGACTGATGTGTAGATTCCATGTTGATACATAATCAAACCACAATTTCAGGTTGTTTGCTTATTTACTAAACAAGTTTCCCTAACAGTGGTTAACTAACTTTTTTATAGCCCCGTACCCCTTCACTCAACCTCCAGCTGCGTACCCCACTAGCACCAGGGTCAGCACACTCTCAAATGTTGTTTTTTGCCATCATTGTAAGCCTGCCACAAACACACTATACGATACATTTATTAAACATAAGAATTAGGGATGCACGATATATCAGTGAACATATCAGAATCGGCCAATATTAGCTTAAAAATGCCAACATCGGTATCGGCCAAGTGTCTAGTTTAACGCCGACGTTAAAAACCGATGTCAAAGCTGAAGTGCATACCTATATAACGTAGGTACATGATGTAATGACGCCACGTAAAATTTTGCGCTACACTTGCAACACAGCATTCCTAACCTAGCCCGCAATGTCTGCTGTGTGTATAGAGTAGTCAACAAGTCGAGCAGTCATTTGAAAGAGTACGACAATTTCAGCGAGACAACTCAAAGGCGAAGTCCATTAAAGCCAAGATAATTGAATTCATTGCCCTTGAAAGTCAACCGTTCTCTGTCGTGGGTGATGTTGGATTTCGCCAACTGGTCGAGCACCGGTACACACTAACAAGTGGGCTGTTTTTCAGATGTTGCACAGTAATAGCGTCACTGCTATTAGCTTCACGATATGCATACTATGGAATGCCGTTTTGGGTCTTTGCGTGTCAAAAAAGATACAGTAACACTGTCAAAGCTGTACAAATAAGTCTGCAAACACCGGCCACGAACGATGTGTTTACAATACCGCGTTGGTATTAAAGCATAATTTGTTCGACCGCAACAAATGATGCTTTATTAAAGCTAGCTACTGGGGTAACTAGCTTTAGCTTGGTACCTAGCTAGCACCAATACAACCAGCCTGAAAACAATGAGCAGTAGAAACTGCAGTCATCTTCATTATTCTTAGCAAAGATTTAGGAATCCTTGTAAGTTGTTGTTTGCCTATGGTAGTTGAACTTAAATAGCTAGCCAGCTACTTAACCCTGTTGCCCAAAGCTAACGTTATAAGCATCCAGCTAGCTTCATCTGGCTAGTGATGCCCGACCAGACCTGGTTATGTGTTGTGAAGCTCGCCACAATAAGGATTAAGCACAATAGTGGAATTTTAAGTTTGCCTTCAAAATAAAAGTATGTCATTGACAGTGATGCATATAAATATAATAATTATGTCATTCTTTTATTTTGAAGGCTAACCGCAAAGTCCACTATTGTGGCTAATCCTTATTGTGGCTAGCTTAACATAGATGGGTCCGACCACCATTAATCAAATAAAAGCTGTCTTATAAATTAGGTTTATTTTAGATGACATCTGGATTATGTTGTTTTCCTATGTTTTTGGGGAAGAACATTGTTTGCATTCATGAGCTAGCTAGCTTTTTTTTATGACCAGCACTGTAGGATGCGCACGACAACTTTACCAGCATCATAGCATACGTACTGATGAATCGTTGTGACATATGAAATTAATTATAGTGTAATTAATATGTAATAACTTAGTCAAATTAATGAACGGGTTAAATTATTGTGACGTGCAGTATTATTCAGGTCCTGATTGGTCAACACGCTTATTTGCCGTATCTTTTTTTGACATGGAAAGACCCAAACGGCGTTCCGTAGAAATCCTGATTGAGAATGAAACGACTGAACAAAGAAACAGCACAGCAAGAAAATGGAAGAAATAGGTTTTGATTATGTTTTACTGGTAATGGGGACATACGTAAATGCCAACAAAATTACTTTTTGGTGCGTGTGTGTAACCTTTATTTAACTAGGGAAGTCAGTTAAGAACAAATTCTTATTTACGATGACGGCCCGGGCGACGCTGGGCCAATTGTGCGCCGGCCTATGGGACTCCCAATCACGGCTGGTTGTAATACAGCCTGGATTTGAACCAGGGACTGTAGTGACACCTCGTGCACTGAGATGCAGTGCCTTAGACCTCTGCGTCAACTATTTAACTGTAGTAGAATGCTTAAAAGGCCACTTTCTTTGGCAAGGAAAATGTCAGATATCGGTATTGGCCAAAACTGTACTGTTGGTGCATCACTAATAAGAATGAGTGTGTTTGTCACAACCTGGCTTGTGGGAAGTGACAAAGAGCTCTTATAGGACCAGGGCACAAATAATAATATAAAAATAATCAGTAATTTTGCTCGTTATTTAGCTATCTTGCATATAAAAACTTATTTGTTCATTTAAAAAACTCACCACCGGTTAATGAGAAGGGTGTGCTTGAAAGGATGCACTTAACTCTGCAATGTTGGGTTGTATTGTGGAGAGTCTCAGTTTTTAGTCATTTTCCACACACAGTCTGTTCCTGTATTTAGTTTTCATGCTAGTGAGGGCCGAGAATCCACTCTTGCATAGGTACGTGGTTGCTAAGGGCATCAGTGTCTTCAAAGCGAAATTTGCCAAGGCTAGAAACTCTGAGCGCAGCCCTATCCAAATCTGGCAGTAGCTTCTGATTTAAATTCAATTTTCACAGAACTGCTTGTTGCAATTTCTATGAGGCTCTCTTGTTCAGATATCGGTAAGTAGACTTGCATGAAAGGGATAACGAATCCAGTTGTCATCAGTTTCGGGAAAGTAATTGCGCACCCAGCTCACTCAGGTGCTTCCCTATATCACATTTGACGTTGTCCGTAAGCTTGTTCATTTGCACACACAAAAATCATACAATGATGGAAAGACCTGTGCGTTGTCCTTGTTAATGCAAACAGAACTTAACCATAGCCTCAATTTTGTCCCTCACATTGAGTATAGTTGCGGAGAGTCCCTGTAATCCTAGATTCAGATCATTCAGGCGAGAAAAAACATCACCCAGATAGGCCAGTCATGTGAGAAACTTCTCATCATGCAAGCGGTCAGACAAGTGAAAATGATGGTCAGTAAAGAGAACTTTAAGCTTGTCTCTCAATAAAAAAAAGTCAATACTTTGCCACCTGTTTACCAGCGCATGTTGTAAAAGCGCTGCCCATTTCATTGCATAATGCAGAAAATACACGAGTTCAGGGGCCTTGCTTTAACAAAGTTAACCATTTTTACTGTAGTGTCCAAAACGTCTTTCAAGCTGTCAGGCATTTCCTTGGAAGCAAGGGCTTCTCGTGGATGCTGCAGTGTGCCCAAGTGGCGTCAGGAGCATCTGCTTGTACGCGCGTTACCACGCCACTATGTCTCCCTGTCATGGCTTTTGTGCCATCAGTACAGATACGAACATATCTTGACCAACAAAGTCCATTTGATGTCACAAAGCTTTCCAGTACTTAATATCCTCTCATGTTGTCCTGGTTTCCAGTGGTTTGCAGAAGAGGATGTCTTCCTTAATTGACCCCCCATAAACATAACGGACAGGAGCTGTGCCAGGCCCCCCACGTCTGTTGACTCATCCAGCTGTAACGCATAGAATTCACGGGCTTGTATGCAAAGCAGTAATTGTTTCAAACCATCTCCTGCCATGTCACTGATGCGTCGTGAAACAGTGCTGTTTGATGAAGGCATTGTCTGTTTAGTTTATTTGGCATTTTCCCACAGCATTGTCCCAGCCATATCAGCAGCAGGAAGAATTAAGTCCTCCACAATAGAATGGGGCTTGCCTATCCTAGCCACTCGGTAGCTCACCAAATAAGATGCTTCTAGCCCCTTATTAATGGTATCTGTTGCTTTTGTACATGTCTTACTCTTCGAAAGTTGTCTTTATTCTCGCCCAAAAAACTCCTGTGGCTTATTTTTCACATTGTCATGTTTTGTTTCTAAATGTCTGCGCAAGAGTGAAGGTTTCCCGCGAGAGTTGTGATTGGATGTTAATTATTTGACTAGGCTACCTGTATTTGACTTATTCGCTAAACACTAGATGGTTTAACTTTATTTTTGGCAGTGAAACGAGGCTACTCGGGTGAGAAAAAAACCTCACCGAAAAGTATAGCCCTGTTGAAAAATATAAATGTACTTTTTGAAAATGTGAAGGAAAAAATCATTTAAAAAAATAAATACAATTATCACATTTTTATTTGTTGTACCCCTGGGAGTACAGACTGATGGTGGTGTCTCAGAGCAGATGTCTTAGATTTTAATATTGGCGACGTCGCCAGGTCTGCTGTCACTCTATCCGGCCTGTCTGACTGCCGTCGAACACGTGACCAGCAGCTGTTGTCAGCATAGAGGTTTTAACATGAGTCGCCCTATAAATACCTCTGTGTGCTCCCAGGAGTAATTCAATTGGAGACAAATGGTCAAACTCAAGAGACACGAAAACAGACTCAGTCCCAGAGATTGACATTTACCTAAACATCATGCCTAATCTTTCATGATCAAGGCACACAGGAAAGGCTGTTTACATGCATAAAGATTGCATGTAACATGTCAATCATCCCAATTGAATTAATGTGGGGTTTTGCCTTGGGTGGCAGATTTTGTGTCTGGTGTAGTGCTTGTGTGCATGATGCCACTGTTAACCTTTTGGGATGACAGGTGGCAGCTGTCAATGCATCTGGGCTGGTCCAGGTGGCACACAGTGGTAGGAGAACTGGCTGCCCAGCCAGCTCCCTAGAAGAGCTCAAGGCAGACCAGATCATGTCCTCAGGCACTGTTAGACATCTGTGTTTACCAAAGTACTTAATGTGAGTTGTGCCTTGGTCATGGTATGTGTACACACCTGTGGATCAGTCACTGTGGATATGAGTGCCACATTAAAAGTATGTGGACATTAGTGGATTCGGCTATTTCAGCCACACCCGCTGCTGACAGGTGTATAACATCGAGCACACAGCCATGCGATCTCCATAGACAAACATTGGCAGTAGAATGAACTTACTGAAGAGCTCAGTGACTTTCAACGTGGCACAGTCATAGGATGCTACCTTTCCAACAAGTCAGTTTGTCAAATTTCTGCCCTGCTAGAGCTGCCCCGCTCAACTGTAAGTGCTGTTATTGTGAAGTGAAAATGTTTAGGAGCAACAACTGCTCAGCTGCGAAATGTTAGGCCACACAAGTTCACAGAACGGGACTGCTGAATGCTGGTACGTGTTATAATCGTCTCACTACTGAGTTCCAAACAGCCTCTGGAAACATGTCAGCACAAGAACTGTTCGTCAGGAGCTGAAATGGGTTTCCATGGTCGAGCAGCCACACACAAGCCTAAGATCACCATGTGCAATGCCAAGCGTTGTAAAACTCGCCGCCATTGGACTCTGGAGCAGTGAAAACACATTGTCTGGAGTGATGAATCACACTTCACCATCTACCAGTCAGTGGACGAATCTGGGTTTGGCAGATGCCAGGAAAACGTTACCTGCCTTAATGCATAGTGCCAACTGTAAAGTTTGGTGGAGGAGGAATAATGGTGTGGGGTTATTTTCCATGGTTCGGGCTAGGCCCCTTAGTTCCAGTGAAGGGAAATGTTAACGCTACAGCATACAATGACATTCTAGATGATTCTGTGCTTCCAACTTAGTGGCTACAGTTCTGACAGCATGACAATGCTCCCGTGCACAAATAGAGGTCCCTACAAAAACTGTTTGTCGAGATCTAATCGCTCAACAATAGTGCCCGACCTCACTAATGCTCTTGTGGCTGAATGGAAGCAAGACCCTGCAGCAATGTTCCAACATCTAGTGGAAAGCCTTCTCAGAAGAGTGGAGGTTGTTATAGCAGCAAAGGGGGGACCAACTCTATATTAATGCCCATGATTTTGGAATGAGTTATTTGAAAAGCAGTTGTCCACATACTTTTGATCATTTAGTGTATCTGTGTGTGTCATTTTGCTTGGTTAGAACCCCCCCCCCCCCCCCCCCGTGTGCCCAGCTGGTTGACCGTTCTGCTCTTGTTTCAGTAGCCGGATAGAGCTGGGGGACGTTACACCACACAACATTAAACAGTTGAAACGCCTCAACCAGGTCATCTTTCCCGTCAGCTACAATGACAAGTTCTACAAGGACGTGCTCGAAGTGGGAGAGCTCGCCAAGCTAGGTAAGACGAGACGGGCTTGCCCAATGACGTAGTCTGATATTGATGCACTTGTTTTGGTTGTTTACTTATGGAGTGTTATGAGAAAATGCTGCATGGCACTGATGTGTAATATCTCTGACCCCTGTGTTTTGTAGCATACTTCAATGACATTGCGGTGGGGGCAGTGTGCTGCAGAGTGGACCACTCTCAGAACCAGAAGAGACTGTATATCATGACACTGGGCTGCCTAGCGCCCTACCGCAGGTTAGGCATAGGTACGGCGCAGATCTTTTGTTTTCGTACATCGACAATAGCCAGCTTCACACCATATTCACTTGTATGCTCTCATGCTGTTTGCAGTTTTTTTACATGCTTAAAATATATATATATATATATATATATATATATATATATATATATAAAAAAAATATATAAAAAAAAAATATATATATATATATATATATATATATATATATACATAATCTTAAACTACCTAGGTGGGACAACCACATATCAGTCTATATACTATACTACTATATTAAGGGGAAATGTATTTACCATCTGCCAAGTCAGAGCTAGTCACTGGTGTTGCATGTTGTCAAACTCCTGATCTTCTGTCTTGTATTGTGACCAGGAACAAAGATGCTGAACCATGTGTTAAACATCTGCGAGAAGGATGGCACCTTTGACAACATTTACCTGTAAGTCTATAATGAAGGATCTGTGTTCTGCGTCGTAAGGCGCTTACAGATGGGCCACGGTAAACGGCAATCAAACCACAAGAGAATCCGCCTACCATATGTAGAGACCAGCGCTTCCGGTTGTCAGCTTGAATGTTGTCATTAAAACATTGTTTAATTGGTTGACAACTCCGCTCATTGGTCAACTATGTGCAGCGGCTGCTTAAGACTTAAGCTAATGTCATATTTTGGCGTCTCGGGTGCCAAGCCAGCAACGCCGCTCACGGGAGCGAGGACCACGAACCACGGCGCTAGCTGCCTGAGATTTGCCACCCTACTCCCATGGAAGTCTGTTACCTTTGGTGCTTAGTCTGTAAGCTCTTTACGGTGCATCTCAGTATTTCTAAATGGACTCTTCTCATGTCTGTTCACTGTGTTGATGTGAAAGAACTGGACAGGTGAAAGCAATTGCCTGGTATGGGCATAGTATATACACCATATTGCTTTCACCATTTCTGTTTTCACATCAGTGCAGATGGAGGAAAAGCCCTGCTATTGAGATGCATCCTCAGTGGTCAGTTAAATGTTTGTCATCCCTTACCTCCTAATTCACACGCTTCTATCTGAGTTGACCCTTTTTGCACTAACTCTTTTGACTCATCACATACGCTGCTGCTACAGTTTATTATTTGTCCTGTTGCCTAGTCACTTTACCCCTACCTATATGTACATATCTACCTCGTACCCCTGCACATCGACTCGGTACTGGTACCCTGTGTGTATTATAATGAGTAATTATCATTACTCATTGTGTATTTATTCCTTGTGGTATAATTGTTCTATTATTTCTCTCTGCATTATTGGGAAGGGCCCGTAACTAAGCATTCCACTGTTGGTCCACCTGTTTATGAAGCATGTGACAAATAAAATGTTATTTGATTTGGATTCCTTCTCTCATCTGACAGTCACGTGCAGATCAGCAACGAGTCGGCCATCGACTTCTACCAGAAGTTTGGCTTTGAGATCATCGAGACGAAAAAGAACTACTACAAGAGGATAGAGCCTGCAGACGCCCACGTGCTTCAGAAGAGCCTGCGCAGCCCGTGTGCGCCCCCTGGGGAAGAGCTGCAGAAGACCGAGTAGGGGCTGCAGCCTCCGGAAAGAGCTCGTCGTGCCCCGCCTCCCCCAGAAACAGAACTGTGACAGATGCCTATGGGTCGACACATTCACCACTTCAAAGGATGTTAAAAAGAGAGAAACAAAAAATCTAAGTTTAAAAAAAACACATGCCATTTTTATTTTGCAAAAAAGAGTCCCAATAAAAGATTTTAAAAAACTAAACTAAGGGTTCAGAATCCAAAACTGCTCAGAAAAGCTGCTGACTTAAAACAGTTTAGAAATGTTGGGGGGGTGGTTCTGTGTTTGCCAATCATACTTTTTGTGTTTGAGTTTTTAAAAGCGGTTATAAAGGTAAGAGGACATATCTTCGGTGTTTGGACAAAAAAAACAATAGAACTGAATAGGAAAAAAATGTACGGTAAGAGACTATCGTTGTCGAAGGAAGTCCCCAACTGGCAACATTATTGATGCTTTGAGTCGTCATGGTGACTCAATAACACTGAACTCCAGCCCATCACCACCCGAGCCCAGGGACTTATGGGAAGTTTTTACTAGTGGGTGAGACTTCCTGTTTCTTCTGGCAATATGCGAAGTGTGAGACTTGCATAGGGGATGCAATTCTTCTTCGTGAAGTTAAAGCTCTGACGCCACTCCAGGGGGGGAAAGGAGAAATGAGCGCCCTCATAGAATGGGCATGAGAATTGATGAACAGTTTCAAGGTGTGGGAAGATTTGGGGGAGTGGATTCTCCTATTTGTTTCTGAATGGTTGTTTCTCAACCCATCTTTAATTCTCTCTTCAGCTCTTTTTATTTTTTTCTAAATACCAACTGGCTCAGGGCTTCTCCTGGGCTTGCCACAGATGCTGTGTGAGAGAGTTCAGGAAACCCTCAGAGATCAGGGTGTGAGATCAAAGGATAGAACTGGTGTCATGAGGATTATGTTTTTGTCAAAGTACAAAGATGGAACAAGACATCCAGTAGGGGGGGTTGGTTCAGTACCCAGTCTGTATTTACAATAATTGTGGCACCAATCTACTGTATCTCCATTTCAGGACTAGAGCAGTTCAATTGACTGGCTAAGATGGAGAGCGCTCTGCCTTGGTGGAGTGCATGAATGAGTTTGTTGTGGATGCTTCTGTTTAGATTGGCACTTTATAGTTAGCCTGAGTACTGTCTGGTACCGAGACTAACCTTTAGTAGGAGGTTGTAACCAAGTCAACTACATTTCTCCAGTAACCTTTCTGTGCGCTTCACTCATGACCATCTATTCAACATTGTGGGAAGGTTGCGTGTTGGTTTGGGAGTTTCCTCTGTGGGCCTCTCAGAACAGAACCAGAAGCCCAGGAGAAACCTTGCCGACTGCATGCTGGGAGAGTAGTCCCCACTCCACTGTTGTAAAAGCATGTTTTGTTTAATTTGAAGAATTTTATATTTTCTGGAGCTCTATATTGTAAGACTTTTTAACCACCTAAATAAAATAAATACTATTTGCATTGTGGGTTCATGTTGAATTTTTTGTATATCCTAAACCGTTCAAGACTGGGATATGGAGCAGACTGAAAACAGCATAATGAAGAAGCCTATTTGAAACTAGTCCATATTGCACAAGAGTATTTCAGAGGGAATGTTGATCATCTCCTTATACTCAGATAATCTTTATTATCCCTGAGGGGCAATTTGCTCTACAGCAGGAAGTCCAAATACATGAGTATAAAAATGCACTATTGTACAACCAGCTCAAATCTGACTCAATGGTTTGTACAGTGATCCTGCTTGAGCCGTCAATCTTTCAAATCACATTTCAGGAGTATGACCCAGTACATATTTTGATTGGATCATAGACCGAATCTCTTGATTCCAATTAGTTTCAGTTTACCTACGCCTCTTTCTCCTTACTACTTGATTTTGCGTTAGGTTGAGAGTTGATTGGATCCTGGATGCTGATTGGTTGATGAGGGCGTTGTGGGAAACTACTCCCGCAACATACCATGACTTATTGGATATTTATTAAATCATTATTTATTGAAGTTCTTGTCTCATCATTGATTCGCTGCAAGCTAACGTGCCAATGATTTGTTTAGCATAGCAACGTCGAAGGATTAGAATGTAAAGACTGGGTCAAAACATGAAAAAGTAACTAATGCTGCGTTTGGATCGTATTTCAATGAGAGCACGATGGTAAATGCCGTCACCGTAGACGGGACTTGCAGCCATAGTTCAAATATCTCATATTTTGACGTGTGCCATATTATTTTCTACCGGATGTTGTTTAGCAGTGATTTGTTTACTGAAATTACCATAGCAACGCATACCATCGTGCTGGCTTAGTTTTGCGGTCACCTGCTTTCTTCTTTTTAATAAAAAAAAAAACGCTTTCTTGTCCGGTAATGCCGATTGGTACGACCATTTTTGCGTCCCTCTTCTAACGAAGCATAACGACCAGCCATCCCATTTGTAATTATTTTTGAATATTCGATGAGGGTTGTTGACGTCAACCGCCTGTATTCAATGGAGAGAGATGCTATGCGCTACTAGCCTCATGTCATGAATAGCCATCTCGAGACAACTCAAAGTTGCCGGGATGTCACGTGTACTACTTATATCAGTACAATCGTAACAACTTAAGCATTATATTATATCAAATAAACCTCACGTAGCAAATAAGACATTAATTGTTTTGTTTAGCAAATTAGACACTCATTGACCTCCATTCTAAAAAAACTAAATACGCCACCTGCTGGAGGGAGACAGATTTTCCGCCGAGTTGGGCCTCTTCCTCTCTGGGAAAACCAAAGTTTTGACAGGAACTAAATTCCAAAATGGGGAAGGTACAGGTAAGTTGCTAGCTAATTAATTTAACAATTTCCCCAATTTAAAAGTGATTTGACAATCACAAGGGTGATTTGACAATTTTTCCAGGTGGTCTTTTGATTGCATTATTTTGTTCACCAAGTAAGCTTGATGTGAAGCCTAGCTAACTAACACTGCTAGCTAGCAAGCTGGAGGGTGAGTGTTTATATTTCCACGATATTGTTATCCCATGTACTGTGCATGTGAGTATGATTATTGTGTTTTATTTCAGTCGTTCAAATTCATACTTCAAAAGACGAATTATTTTATGCGAACCTACTTTAACACCATGATAGCAGTGCTAGTTAGCTAATGAGCTAACGTTAACTACCTAACAAGTAAGTTAGGTTCAAAATGGGGATGTTTGTGGGTCAACTCACTCTTTGCCAACATCACGCTTGTTCTCCAAGAATAACCGCTATTGCCCCCAATAGATTTCATTCAAGACAGCATGTCAGATAATATTAATTCATTATTTTCAGGTAGCTAACTGGGATAACCGACTCGCTCAGCGTTGGACTAAGCTCATTGTTTACATGTAAGGCCACAGTATCTTTAATTCCAACGACCCGATTATTGGCAAGGGTCTACGCTCCGCATCTCGTCCCTTCTTGTTGTGATAAATAGATGCAGTACAGTGTTATTCAGAATAAACACAGCTAACTAGTAGATGGTGATTATCACAGAATTACAACAATATAAATGCTTAATAACAAAACTGTTGTGTGGCTCATGTCTGACCTTACAAATTAGTTGTTAACATCATGGGGCTACTTGCATTTGGGAGGACTGTTGTTGCTGAACAGCCGTGTCTTATTCATGAGTGTGCATCTGTTACATATTTATAATCAAGTGTTTTGTCTAGTCATCATCCCTCCTCACTCCTTGGTCTCTTGTGTTTGGGTTGCAGGTCGGCCAGGGAAGGGATTTGATGGTAGGCCTGCAAGCGTGGTGACCAGTGCCTGTTATACAGGCAGTCGAGTAGGCCAGGATGCCAGAGATGACAGAGAACCAGACTCCTGGCCATAAACCACGGTAAGGGCAAATAAATTCTTCTGTATTTAAGTTTTCAGGCACACAACATTGTCTAACCTCTTTATCCATTTTCTCTTTCAGAAAGAAGAAAAACAAGGAATCTCACAATGCAGGTGAAATATTGTTGTTGTAGTTTGGCTTTTTCTGTCATTTCCCAGCATTTCCTGGGAGTGACTCACTAAGTTTTTATTTTTGTTTTGTTTGGTTGTCCTTAAGTTGAGAGACAGCGAAAAGAGAAGATCAATGCTGGAATTAACCGTATTGGGGACCTTCTACCATGTTCCCAGGCACTTAAGCAGGTAACACAGGCTGCGTTTAGACAGGCAGCCCAATTCTGATATTTTTTTCACTAATTGGTCTATTGACCAATCAGATCAGCTATTAAAAATCCTGAGCTTTGCAGCGGTCTAAGGCACTGCATCGCAGTGCTAGAGGCGTCACTACAGACCCCGGTTCGATCCTGATTTGTATCACAACCGGCCGTGATCAGGAGTCCCATAGGGTGGCGCACAATTGGCCCAGCATCATTAGGGTTAGGGAAAGGTTTGGCCGGGGTATGCCGTCATTGTAAATAAGAATTTGTTCTTAACTGACTTGTCTAGTTATTTATAGGTTAAATGAAAAAATTAAATATCTGATCTGAAAAGATCTTATGTGATTGGTCAAAAGACCAGTTAGTGCAAAACAGATCATAATTGGACTGTCTGTGTAAACACAGCCACACACACACACTCCTTTGTGTGTTTTTGCACCGAACCATAGAACTTACGGGCTCGGTTCTTTTCTCAAGGTGTGATATTTATCCTTTGGTCTGAGGCTGTAGTTCCTGTTGATATCCTGCTGTATGTGTTTGTCTTGTGTCAGTATCCATGTAAATCCCATGCTGACATCCCCTTCGTCTTTAGAGTAAGAACATGATCCTGGACCAGGCCTACCTTTACATAAGTGAGCTGCAGAAACAAAATGACGCCATGCTTCTCGAAGGGGGAGAACGAGTACAAGGTGAGATATTTTGTGTGCTTCACAATAAGTATGGCGTGACAGTGCATTTTCCTATTTGTTTGCTTGCATTTTACAGCGTTTGAGCGTACACGTCTAGTTGTGCCAGTCTGTCTACATAGTGTTTGAACCTACCTGTGTGAGGTACTGATAATATATGCCATTTAGCGTTTTTGCGTACATTTTACATACAGGTGTTTGAGAGTCTGTGTTGACGACCACTCATCCTTGTTGTCTCCAATCCCTGCAGTTGAGGAGATCCGACGGCTGCGGCGTCAGCTGGACGAGCTGCGAAGGGAGAGCGGCCATTACATTGAGTTGCTCAAAGCCCACGACATCAACTTCCTGGACGACCCCACCGTCCACTGGAAGGGAAAGCTGCGCTGTGCAAAGGTCGCCAAAGTAACGCCCACTCACCAGCTCCCCAAAGGAATTATTGTCTACTCCAATGGGAATGTGATATGTCCAGCAGGGAAGGAACCTAGTCCAGCTTCCGATCTGGGGAAGCAACCAGTCGAGGCTGGGAATGTTCAGTCGTCTTGTGACATCACAGTAGGGGATAGGGTATTCGGGGCTCTTCAGCACGTCAGTGTCCCTTCCTCTGCCCCTCCGCTCCTCCCTAGGGCAACCCTAGCCCCTATAGTGTCTACACCTGGCATCAAGCTGGTGGAACAGTGTGTAGAAGAGGTACTTTTAGCCCCCAAACTACCCCCCTCTGTGTCCTACATCACCCTCCAGGGTATCTGCCCTCTCCCCACGGTCACTGCAGCCTTGCCCCAGCCTGCCACCCCAGCCCCTAGTCTCACCGTTGCAGCCAGTCTGGACACCCCACTCTCGCTCCATCCTGTCCCCAGCTTTACAGCCCTTCCCCAGGTCATAACCACCCAGAACGCTGCCATCAGGACTATGAGCTATACGACTATAGACAGCAGCCCAACCGTTCTCGGGGCCAGTGCAGCAGGGAGCACACAGACCACCTGGACTACCTTACAGCTGGCTGGGAACACAGTGCAACCTGTCTGCCAGTCACTCCCCACCCCAGAGACTAGCACCTCTGGGCAGCAGAGTATCCAACAGATTGTGGGCACTAAACTATCAGTTCAACCCATTCATATTCAAATGAAGCCACAGGTACCCACACAGCCCCAGACACCCATCACTGCCCATATCCAAGCCCATCCTTCCATCCAGAGGAAACCCCAGCTACGGCCAGCTATCCTGGCCCAGCACCAGGCCCAGCCAGTCGTGGCTTCCCAGCCACAGTGTACTGTCCTTCCTCAGTCAGCCATAATGCCCCAGCCTGCTGTGGTAGCCCACTCAACTATGATGTCACAACCTCAACCTGCTGTACAACAACAGGCAACAGTCCCCTCCCATCCACAGACTGTCCTCATGACTCAACCCCAACCAGCTATGGTTCCTCAGGTCCAGGCTCAAGCCCACCCCCAGGCAGATGTTAGGCCCCTCCTCCAGACCATGCAGGTATTGCAAATGAACCCTACTGGGACAGCAGTTGCTGGGGTAACGACTCCCCAGAACACTAACAACCCGAGTGTTGTCATCCTACAGCAGGCCAATCCCTGCTCAGCCCAGTCGGTTGTCAGGGACGACTTAACAAATCAGACGCCTTGTCAGCACATCGTCATCATCCAGGCTTCCAATCAGCCTCCACCTGCACCTCCTCAGAACCCTCAGGTTGGCATGGTGCCTGCGGCAGCACCCAATCAGATTGTCGCTACCAGCTCCACAACTTCCACCACTGGGCAACAGATCGTTGGGGGTAAACAGTTGGTTCACATTCTACCACGTCCCGTCCCTCAAACCCAGACACCCCAAGCCCCCCCGGTTCCCCCGAACCCTCAGACCATCACTGTGAACGGGCAGGTGTTTGCCCTGCAGCCCATGAAGACCTCAAAGTCAGGCTGTAAGGGTGGCCAGAGCAGTCTCCAGCTGATCCAGCCCAGCACCGCTGAGGAGCCCAGCACCGCTGAGGAGCCCACCACCAACATGGCTCTGCACACCCTGGAAGCCCTCAGCAGTCTCAACCAGAGCTTCTCACAGGGCATGCCGTCGTGCATCTCCACCCAGAGTAACGTCCAGCGAACCCTAGCCTCACCATCCTACTCTATAGTGCCACAGCAGAAGTTATCTTCTGTCCCCATTTTAGCAGCTCCACACAGTTCCCCCATCAGGCAGATCCAGATCCCCAGTGTGACTCCACACAGACCAGGGCTGGCGATGGGTACAGGGAAGGCCTTGTGGAGACAGCCTGGCACAACCTCAGTGCCCAGACCTAAGAGGGCCACCACCAAGAGGACCAAGTTAGTGAGGAAGAAGGAGCCCAAACAGGGACGGCCTGTCACCATCGCAGCGAAGCCAGTGGCTTTAACAGGGGACCATCTGGAACAAGAGGTCACTGTGCCTCAGGGAATCCCATCCTCTGTTGCTGTGACAGTTCAGCCAAAGCCACTCCCTGTCAGCACTACAGCTAACACACCCACAGTTAGTATTAGTGAGGCTTCAGCACAGACCAGACCTGTTGAGCTTAGTATCAACTCTACACTGTCCTCTCCTGAAGGTAATAGTGTGACTACTAGTTCATATAGTGGACCAACTGTCTCCAGTGAATGCCCCACACAGAGTAAAACCTCTGTGACAAGTGTCACTCCGTGTACTGCAGCAGTTAGTAGTGGTAGTAGTATTATTATTAGCTCCACACAGAGTGAACTCATTATCACTAGTGTTGTGAGTCTAGCTACTGTCACTTCTGCAGCAGAAAAGCCTACAGTCACTTCAACTGTTTCTTCTCAGAGTCAACAACCTGCGGTCGCCGTTAGTGACAGCTCCACTCACCTCAGACCTACAGCCAGTTCAACTGTTTCTTCTCAGAGTCAACAACCTGCGGTCGCCGTTAGTGACAGCTCCACTCACCTCAGACCTACAGTCACTTCAACTGTTTCTTCTCAGAGTCAACAACCTGCGGTCGCCGTTAGTGACAGCTCCACTCACCTCAGACCTACAGTCACACAGAACAGACAGCCGGTCACTACTACTATCAGCACTGTGCAAACTAGATCAGCTACCACTAATGGCAGTTCTAGACAGAGCAGATCTATGGTGACCGGTGCCTGTTCCACGGTGACCAGATCTAGGTCTACGGGTGTGATGTCTTCAGTAGCATGTCAACCCTCAGTCAGCACTGTAAACTCAATAGGAAGTAGACCAGTGGTGTCTCTCCAGTCTGCTCAGCTCACTTCGTCATCACAGGGTCAGACCAAGGCAGCCAACAGCCAGGAGTCTCAGCCTACAACCCAGACACAGTCCCAGCCCATGGCTTCTCCTTCGGGCCCCTCCACTCCAACCCCCTGCTCCGGTGCCCTGTCTTTTGCCTCACCCTCTGTAACAGTCCCCATGACCATGCCATCAGAATACAGGAAATGGGTCCCCTATAACAGACCCTCGACCCAGCAAATGACCATGCCCACTTCCACACCATCCCATCGTGCTGAGCTGAAAGTGACAGCGGTGTCAGGCAGGGAGAAGGAACCTCAGGGAGAGGGCCACCCCAGCGCAGCGATGGAGAAAGCGAGCGTGAGGAGTGATGCTGCTCCCTCTAGAATGGACTACACTCTCCCACAGCAGGTGTACGCGCTAGACCACGAACCCATGGCTCAGCCTCCGGCTCCTAACAGACAGACTGACTCGCTCATGTCTGGTGGCGCAGGTGGTGGAAGGAGCTTCTCTGTGGCGTCTATGCTTCCCACAGGCCACAGTGTCAGTTCCTCGCCAGGTCATTTTGGACCGTTCACTTTTGCCAGCGAGCAGGCTGATATCCTGGCTATGTTGGAGCAGGACAGTCCCGGGAGGAGGGTGGGGGGCTGCACCGTGGACAACTCCACCTCAACAAACACCCCAACACCTGCATGGGAACCCAACTCCAAGTCCCAGCAAGCCTCCAACAGCAAAGAGAGGGGTGCTGGACAACAGACAAAGCTCACCAAACAGATGGAGACTCCAGTGGCTAAACAGGTGTCTGTTAGGGGCCAGGCTGGAGATCAGACATCCGCAGTCAGACATCCACAGAACATCTCCTTCTCCCAGTCCCACTCTCACCCCCAGAGCCAGGCCCAGTCTGGTACTTCCGGCACCCTCAGCGTCAACAACCTGATCCGGCCCAGCTCCAGCCAGCAGCAGGCCTACCCAGGCTCCCTCAGTCTGGCTGGGCAGCTGGGCTCAGTCCCATCCCCTGCAGGGAACTCAGCCCATGTTTCCCAAAACTCCACCCCTGTCCTTCCTCCCTTCTCAGGCTCAGTCCAGCTGAACGAGTACGCCCCCCTGATGAGGCCCCAGGTGGGGGTGGGTGAGCCGCGATACATCAAGGACTTGTCCAAGCGGCCAGCCCAGGATGATGTGATACTGTCCAGCAGTAACAAGCGACAGAAGACCTGCTCGTCGGCCTCTAACGTGGGCCGCATGGAGGTCAAACCCCTGGACCACAGCCAGATGATGGTACCCCAGCTACCCCCTACCACCTCATCCATCATGACCAGGATCAACCCAGACGGAGTGGGTACCCTGTTCTCGGGCAACACCTTCATGAATACAATGCTCCGACCCACCGAGAGCCACTGCACCCCCCAGCTGCACACACAGGAACACAACCAACCAGGTGTGCTCCACCTGCCCCATGGCCACCCCCAGCATGGTGCACCCCAGCCAGGCCAACACCTCGGGGGGAACCCCTACCAGAAGCAGCAGCAGCAACAACAGGAGCACCAGAGGCACCACCTGTACCAGCTCCAGCACCACCTGATCCAGCCTGACCCTGCACAGCTCCACAGCCTCCACCAGAGGGCGCTGCAGCAGGTCCAGAAGAAGCGGGGGCTGGTTGGAGGGGGTCAGAAACAACACCACCAGGAGAAGGGAGGAGTTCAGCAGCACCAGCATCAACAGTCACAACAATCACATCAACAACAACCTCAAACACACCAGCAGCACCAGCAACAGTCACAACAACAGTCACAACAACAGCACCAACAGCAAACACAACAACAGCACCAACCACAAGCCCTGTCACAGCAGCAACATCTACAACAACACCCTCAACAGCAGCAGCAGAGCTCCCACTCCAGACACCAGCACCTCCAGCAGCAACAGATCCAGCAGCAGCACTTTGGGTCGCGGCACCAGGAGAAGAGCTGTGAGGCCCAGCCAGGACCAGCGGGACCCAGAGGTCACCACAGCAGCCACCTGGCCCAGGAACACCTCAAGGTACAGGAACTACTGAGGCTGTGTTGAATACATAATGATAATGATTTTATTATCTTGTTTTGTGGCTCTGGGTATACATTAAAAACATGTGCACGCCCTCCATTAGGATGATTTAGAATGAAGTCTGTTTTCTGTATGTTTTTATCCATTATTTTCTTCTCTCTTTCCCCTCCCTTCAGTCTGATCAGGACCACAGCACCATGCAGAGGCTGATGAGCTCTAGAAACCTGGAGCAGCACCTGACCTCCCAGCCCAGCAACCCTGCCTCCCAGCCCTCCGACCTGGGCTGTGCCCCCCCGCGCCAGGATCACCACCGGGTCTCCAGCTATTCTGCAGAGGCCCTCATTGGGAAGGGCTCGTCTAGTGATGAGCAGCAGCGCATGGTGCTCCATCTGCAGGCCACCCGCGGTACTACACAGGAACAGCCAGACCTACGGGGATACCTGGACACACCCAGAGTGAAGGGCAACGTCACACACAACCCTCAGAGCCGGCTGCCCCCAGACCACCCAGGTTCTGCAGACGTCCAGAGGGTCTCTGAGTGTCCTCCGTTTAAAACAATGGCCGGTGCTGAAGGGGGGCATCAGCTGGGGGGCTTTGAGGACACGACACCTAAATCAGGTCCCTCCTCTCAGAGAGGCCAGCAGGGGGGTTTCAGGATGAACCCGGGGCCTCCAGGGGATGGGCGAACCCGTGGGGGGTACAGTGGACCCCATCCTGGGACGCAGGGGGTGCAGATTGGTGCTCCAGGTCTTACCCGGGACCAGGAAGGGTGTCATCAAAGTTTTATGCAGAGTCTCCTGGAGCAGAACGACCACCAGAGGGCAGTCCAGTGCTGTCCTCCGGTCAGTATGGAGTACAGCTGTGTTTCTGGCAACTTGGCAGGGGACATGCAGGCTAAAGCATCCAGCCCCAGTGTTCCTCCCACCCAGAAGGCCCCAGCTATGAGGCTTGGGGAGGGCAACAAGGGCCACATTCCTCATGGTAGTGGGAACATGGGCACCCACCCAGGGGTACGGACAGGCCTCCCCCACCCTCTTACCCCCCACAGCAGCTCTGAGCCAGGCCGCACCACAGCCTCCTCCAGACCGCCCACCGCAGTCAGCCAGCGCTCCCGCCAAATCACCCAGGAGGCCCAGAGCGGGAAGCTGAGGCCTGGAGAGCGACCACGGTCAGGCAGCCTGAGACCTGGGAACCCCTTTGAGCCTGACGTCCACCTGCTGGGTCGACCACAGTCAGGGAGTGAGGCGCGGCGCAGCAGTATCGTTCGCTTTATGGCAGACAGTGCCCAGGTCGCCGGGGACAACAACCTGGTGCCTGACCAACACCTGGCCCAGAACTTTGGCTTCTCCTTCATGCCGGATGGAGGAATGAACCTCCCTCCTATCAACGCCAACTCTACTTTCATCCCCCCTGTTAGCCAGACCAACTCCTCCCGCCCCTCGGCCCTGCTCCCCGTAGAACCGCAGAACACCTTACCCTCCTTCTACCCCTCCTACCCCCCTGCCGCCCACCCCAGCCTGGCCAGCGACATCCCCATCCAGTACTTCTCCAACCAGATGTTCACCAGCCCCAGCGCCGACAAGAGCAGTTCTGCCCCCCTCAACAACCGCTTCGGCTCCATCCTGTCTCCCCCGCGCTCCGTAGGGTTCGCCCAGGCAACCTTCCCCCTACTCTCAGACATGCCCCCTATGCCCATCAGCAACTCCTCTGGCATCACCCCACACCTGTCCAACTTCAGCCTCACTTCGCTGTTCCCTGAGATCGCCACGGCGATGCAGCCTGATGGTTCTGTCATGCCAATGTCCCCTTTGCTGTCCCTCTCCAACAATTCCTCTGCAGACTCAGGCAAGCAGCCCAACCGCCTCGCCCACAACATCAGCCATATCCTGGGGCATGATGGGAGCTCTGCCGTGTAGGTGAGGGGACTTAAGGTGTTGTCGTGCCAACGTGGCAGTCAGGAATGTTCTGATTCCATTTCAGATGAAACATTTATTGAGTTGTATTACGTGGAGTAATGTCATGCCATGGCCAATTGAATTGAAAGGATTTCAACTCTTCTGTTTGGATTAAAGCGGGTGGAAGGGCTGGTGATCTTTTCTGTTGGTCAGCTGAATGGTATTTCTGATATTATTTATGGTTAGTGTTATACTTTAACTTTCTGTTCTATTGATACCCTAACATGGCAGCGGATGCCCTAGTTACTGAAGTCATAGCATTTCACTGATCAGGCACTCCTATGACTAAGATGGGGGAAATTAAGCTTGTAAACCATATGGTTTGCAAATAGGTCTGACGTGACGACTTATCTGCTCGTAAAATTATATGAAGAGTTTTGTACTTTCATTGACTCACTTCTAAAAGAGGATTTATTTGAAAAACATGTGCACAAAATTCTCAAATTTAAATTTACTAACTTAAAATCAGGGTGTACAGTACAGAATTTATGAGATGTTTTGTAAATAAGTTTCTTATGATAATTGTTACTTTGATATGTGTGTATCTGTAAATAAATAAAGTTGATTATTAACATTTTTTTAATTGATTAGAACTTTGTCTGTAAATGTCCAGTTGTCATCAGTTTCCGTTCTTAAATAGTCACCGTACTGTAGGGGCCTTCAGTTGGGCGAAGTACAAATCAAGTGAGGGATGAATCTGAAATGGAATCTTTGTGATTACACCTACTTATTTCAATTCCGTACAAACCGCAAACCATTTAACAGGGTTAAAATGAAACGCAAAAACAACCAAGGAAATGTCATTATAAGCTTTATTTACATGCAATAGTGCTTCTGCCTGTGTAACCATGATGTCTACACACATAAAGATGGGTTATAGATTCAGGAACTCCTTCATTTTGATCTCAGACGCCTCGTGGGGAAGGCTAATACTGATGCACCTAGCTGTGAGGGAAGAATAATAGTGACACACCAGTCGGATTCCCTCACAAGGCAGTCGTTTGGAATAGTGGCCAGCATAAACAGTAAACAGACTGTCATTTCTGTCTAAAATAAAATGGAGCAGATAAAACTTCCAGAATCTTTCCCATTCAGTGATAAGAAAAAAGAAATCATGCTCCCAAAAATAAATAACTATACAATATATAAATCTCTGTACTGTAAAAATAACAAAAGGCAGAATGCTTTGAAGTTGCATACGCTCGTTAATACTTTGTTAATGATGAAGAATGCATAATATTTCTCAGTTATTTCTATACAAAACGGAAGACGTTGAGAGTCGCACCATTATGACAACACTGAACAGGATTGAAGTGGGAGTATATACACAACACTGAACAGGACTGAAGTGGGAGTATATACACAACACTGAACAGGACTGAAGTGGGAGTATATACACAACACTGAACAGGACTGAAGTGGGAGTATATACACAACACTGAACAGGACTGAAGTGGGAGTATATACACAACACTGCATCACAACATACATGAGGGTTGTGTCCAATCTGCATTATCATTGAGCATATTCAGGTAGTACCTCGTCCAAATGCTTGCTCTCCATTCGCCTCTACCGAGCAGCACAACCCTGTCCATTGGTCTTTTATTTCCAGCTGAGGAGAGTATAATAACCAGATGTCTGACTTGTGGAACATTTGAATTCTACAGGGAATGACTGAGGAGACTGGAAGATGTGCTGCGGATGCCTGGTCAGAGAAACAGTGGAATGGCACTTCTCTCTATCCTGTAGTATCTCATCCACATTCTGTTGAAGATTTCATTTGTGACTTATATCAGCACCAGGATTGGAATCACATTCAAATACTCCCCCTTCCTCCTCAAGAAATGCAGACATTAATATATACGAAAACAGATCTGTCTTTATAACACAGAGTAGGATTACAGCGTGATAACACAAACTCCCTTTGTCCTGGTTGTAGCAACAGGACCCACAGATAAGTGTCTTTCAATATGAACATATTCTTGTACACAGCATAAAACAACGTTTTTGTATGTACAAAAGCATAAATATATAAATATCTGTGATACAAAAATAAATACTTTGTGTTTTCTGTTTTTCTGATAGCGTTTTTTCAAGCGTCCGTTTAATCTGACGTCCCTTGTTCTACCGGCGGTGTTTCACTCTGGAGGGTGTTCACTTCCTGGAGTGGAAGTGCATCTTGGGATTCTGGCGTTGTAGCTGCTGAGGTTGTCGCCTTGGAGTCCTCCTCCAGTGATAGCAGAGGAGAGGGAGAGCAGGGTAGGTCTACACAGACAGAGGGGAATATAATACATGTTCATCTAAAATGGTCATTTGAAATCTGCAGTGGGCATAACACACGTTCATAGCTCCTTAAGCATGAGGTAAATGCATAAGTTGCATAATGTTAAAGTTTTGTGAGAACGGACTTGTACCTTGATTGATGTCATTCTCCTTTATGATATCCCCATTGTAAAAACGGGCGTTCCCCGTCAGGTCCTGACTGCTGATTGGCTGTTCTGAGGTGTTGAGTAGCTGGAGGGTGGAGTCATCGGGCAGAAAGCAGTGATCTTCTCCGTCCCCATGATGCTCAGGCTCACTGATAGAGGGACATGTTTGGGTGAGAATGCTTCTATATACATGTGTACATACACACACAGAGACGGACCGACTGACTGAAATTGAGGATGTGAGAACAGTCCTGTACCTACCTGTTAGAGTAGTGGTAGACTGGGACGTGTCCGTTTGACATGGTCTGTGCTAGTAGGGTGCCACACTCCATATCATACTCCACATCCTCCTGCAACAGAAACAAGAGACATCAGTTAGACTTCTGTTATTCATGAAAAACAATGTGCCCAAAACTGATATGCTCCCAACAGGGATTTATCAGTGAGAAGCACAAGACACGAACTTGGCGAGCTTAGGTTCCCAATGGGGACGGAACTCAGTCTGACCTGATGTAGTCCTGGCAGGCAGTGTGTGGGTGGATGGTGTTTCCCGTTGGAGGTGTACAGTCCGATGGGTGGGTAGTCGGCGTGCGGTGGGGGCAAGTGGGGGTCCAGGTGGCAATGCCCGACCAGTGCCAGGCCCTGCAGGGGCACCATGGTGTACTGGCAAGAGGAGACAGGGGACGCCGCAGCTGGGAAACACAGGTCTGACATTTCCTCTGGAGGGGAGAAAACACAAGTACCGTTGTTAGACATGGAAGGACTTCCAGGGCTGATATATCAAGGGATTAGTCAATTCAAAATGGCGGGATTGGTCAGTTACATTTTAGTCATTTAGGAGATGTAGAGCGACTTACAGTTAGTGCATTCATCTTAAGATAGCTTCAATACATCTGACAAACACATATTACAGTTATAGTCAGTACATTTTTCCTCAATAAAGTAACTATCAGCAAAGTCATAAAGGGGGAGGGGAATTATACTTTTTTGTACTTTTACCCCTTTTTCTCCCCAATTGGTAGTTACAGTCTTGTCCCATTTCTGCAACTCCCCTACGGACTTGGGAGAGGCAAAGGTCAAGAGCCATCTGTCCAAGCCGCACTGCTTCTTGACACACTGCTCGCTTAACCCGGAAGCCAGCCAAATCATGTGTCGGAGAAAACACTGTCCAACTGGTGACCGAAGTCACCTTGCAGGTGCCCAGCCCGTCACAAGGAGTCGCTAGAGCCCGATGGGACAAGGACATCCCCGCTAGCCAAACCCTCCCCCAACCCCGACGACGCTGGGCCAAATGTGCGCCGCCTCATGGGTCTCCCGGTCACGGCCGGCTGTGACACAGCTTGGGATCGAACCCGGGGCTGTAGTGACTCCTCAAGTGCCTTAGACCGCTGCGCCACTCAGGAGGCCTCAGGAGGGGGAATATTTGAGATACTCTTTGAGTTCAAACAACTACAGTTTGTTGGTGACTAAATCGAACTTGATCCAACAACTACTACCACCACCCTCCTCCTCATCATCATCCTCATCACTACTCACTCTCTTTGGCCCAGGCTCTCCACAGGCAGAAGGGGATGAAGGCTACGATGATGAACACGAGGGCCCCCAGGACCACGCCCACTATGAGGTAGGGGAGGTCGCTGGGACGGGGCACAGGCCCCCCAGAGTGCTCTGGTCTCTGGGACGACGTCTCCGACGGGGAGGGCCGCTGGTTCAGACGAGCTGGGGGAGGGAGGGGTTCATTTAGTTGATGTAACATTTATTACAGTCAGGCTATCAAATTCATTCTAGAAACAATGTTGCTTTTTTAGCGTTTCTCTGTGAGAGTACACGTGTGAATGAGATGGCTATACAGGTAGAGACAGAGATCTGCTTACCTTTAGTTTCTAAGATAACCACGTTGCCAAACTCGCTCTCTCCCCCCTCGTTGAAGCTCTGCATCTTGATGTCGTAGGCCGTCTCAGGCTGCAGGTCACTGATAGAGTGCCAGTAGCGGTCCCCCTCCACCACGTCCTTCTTATAGTCACTGTCATTGTCACTGTCTGTCGGCCGGTAGAAGATGTAGAAACCGTAGACAGGGGTGTTGTTGACGGCAGTGTACTGTGGTGAGAAAATATATGAAAGATTGAATATTTACAAAATGATAGTAATTTGAGTTTTCAGCCATACGTATAAGATGACAACACAAACATAAAGGACACAGCCTGTTCCACTCACTGTCCATTTGAGGATGATGGTGGTCTCGTTGATGGCTTCATTATAAGTGATGTAGGGTCCGTCTACAGGACGTTCGTTGGGCCTGCCGCCACCCAACACCGTGTAGGCCTTAGAGGGGACACTGGGGGGGCTGGCGCCAATCACATTCACTGCCAACACACGGAACTTATAAGATATGCCTACAGGGAAACAGAAAGCACACACGGGTTAAAATAACCAAACAAACCTCTGTCTTTCTCTGACCACACATGGTAACCAGATGGTAACCATGTTGATTACTTAGTCATTATTCAAATAGGTATGATTATGATGATTACTAAAACAGTAATGTTGATGATAATCAGTCATGCTAATGATGAGGATGATGATGAGGCCATTTGTCATGAGGGATAACGATGATGATGATGGTGATGAAGCTCACCTTTCTCCAGGCCAGTGATCTCCACAGACAGTCGTTGGGGGGGGATATTAGTGACAGCCACCTCCCATTCCCCCCCTCCCTTCCCTTTCAGCTTCTTAAACTCCACCTGGAATGACTGGATGGGGAAACCACGGTTACCGCGCGGGATCCACGTTACGTATGCAGACGTCTCTGTCGCCGTGGAGATTGTGGGCTTATCAGGGGCCTCGGGAGCTGTGGAAAAGTGATAGAAGTTAAACGGACATCAAATCTATTATTGGTCCAAATTAATGCACACATAACCACACTGACACAAGGACAGACTCACTCTCAATACCACTAAAGCTAAAACACTCACAGACACAAGCAGGTAACGTAAACAACGTACAAAGACTTACTGTGAGCTCATCCTTTAGTGTTAAAAGTGAAAGAGAGATCAAGACAGATCACATGTTAGTACAGAGTGGAAAGGTGAGGGGGTTAACAGTTAGTCAAACAGTTTAATAACAAATCTGTCAGGATGTTAGAAACAGCTGAAAGGGCTATTAAGAGTTGTGACTGTGGTCCATCTATGTTCCAACCATACTGGACAGTAGGAGAGGGGGGCGGGGACTTACGAGAGAGGCGAGGTGATGGTACTGCAGGAGTTTTAGGGGGCTCGTTATGTCCCCCTGGACCCCTACGACCTGTTGGCACGGAAACAAGAGTATTAGCAAAAAGACACAAATACCGGGGGAATGCGTCAACATGGGGGCATTTATGATAATAATTTTGATGAGTCGATAGGTAAATAAATGTACCTTTGCCTGTCCTGAAGGTCATCATGGCCGGTTGTCCCAGGCCAGCACAGTTCTTAGCAGACATCTCCACCTCGTACAGACTGGCTGGCTGCAGCTTGGCCAGGGTCAGCTTGTGGAGAGACCCAGATATACAGCTGCTGGTCCACTCACCTGGAGGGTCCTCAATCTGATGGAGAGAAGAGAGGAGGCATTAGTTAGTTTGTGAGGACATGTAAAGACATATGTCATTGTAGACAACTTTATAATATCTATTTCATTTTCTTTCATATTTATTAGTTGTACTATTTAAATATTGATTACTGCACTGTTGGGTAGAGCATGCGAGTTAAGCATTTCACTGTACTTATGGATGTGACAATAAAACCTGAACTTGAAATGTAGTTGTAGACAAATATAAATCTACACTGAATTAGCATAACAGTGTGTGTATTAGTACATGTGGGTTTATGAGTTAACTAGCCTGTACCTTTCTGTACTTGACGATGTACTCCACCACAGCAGAGCCTCCATCGTGGCGAGGTTTCCAGGTCAGATCATAAAAGTCGGCCTTGACGGTCCTGGGCTGGCTGAGGATGACAGGGGCCTCTGCCACAGAGATCTGCCCAGTTAGCCCAGAGCAGTCCAGGGTCAGCACGCTACCCGTGGCCCCGGGCTTCACTGGCACCTGCTCCCACAGCACCTTGTCTGGGCTCAGGGGACGCAGGCTGGATGGCAGCTTCCATGACCGTGACGGGTTACTGGTTGGCAAGGTGACCAGTCTGGCAGCGGCCTGCGAGCTGCCCACGCCGTTCTCAGCCATGCACTGGTACAGGCCATCGTCCTGCGGGCCCACGTTGATGACACGCAGCACGCGGGCAGACAGGCGGTGGCGTGGCGACATGGCCAGGGGGCGGGCGTTGTGGAGCCATACGACAGAGGGGGTGGGTTTACCCCTGGCCTGGCAGCTGAAGCGTACGTTCTCCCCCCACATCACCTCCTGTTGCTGGAGCTCTACGGTCACCTGGGGAGGCTCTACAGAGACAGAGATGGTTCGTTTGTGTATTGTGAGTATAATGTAAGGTCATGTCTAGCATATATGCTTGAATAATGGCTGATTGTGAGTGACTGTATGGTTGTGTGGGAGTGAGCTTGATTAAGTCTTAATTAAGTATGTCTGTATGGTTGTGTGGGAGTGAGTTTGATTAAGTCTTAATTAAGTATGTCTGTATGGTTGTGTGGGAGTGAGTTTGATTAAGTCTTAATTAAGTATGTCTGTATGGTTGTGTGGGAGTGAGTTTGATTAAGTCTTAATTAAGTATGTCTGTATGGTTGTGTGGGAGTGAGTTTGATTAAGTCTTAATTAAGTATGTCTGTATGGTTGTGTGGGAGTGAGTTTGATTAAGTCTTAATTAAGTATGTCTGTATGGTTGTGTGGGAGTGAGTTTGATTAAGTCTTAATTAAGTATGTCTGTATGGTTGTGTGGGAGTGAGCTTGATTAAGTCTTAATTAAGTATGTCTGTATGGTTGTGTGGGAGTGAGCTTGATTAAGTCTTAATTAAGTATGTCTGTATGGTTGTGTGGGAGTGAGTTTGATTAAATCTTAATTAAGTATGTCTGTATGGTTGTGTGGGAGTGAGCTTGATTAAGTCTTAATTAAGTATGTCTGTATGGTTGTGTGGGAGTGAGTTTGATTAAGTCTTAATTAAGTATGTCTGTATGGTTGTGTGGGAGTGAGCTTGATTAAGTCTTAATTAAGTATGTCTGTATGGTTGTGTGGGAGTGAGCTTGATTAAGTCTTAATTAAGTATGTCTGTATGGTTGTGTGGGAGTGAGTTTGATTAAGTCTTAATTAAGTATGTCTGTATGGTTGTGTGGGAGTGAGCTTGATTAAGTCTTAATTAAGTATGTCTGTATGGTTGTGTGGGAGTGAGCTTGATTAAGTCTTAATTAAGTATGTCTGTATGGTTGTGTGGGAGTGAGCTTGATTAAGTCTTAATTAAGTATGTCTGTATGGTTGTGTGGGAGTGAGCTTGATTAAGTCTTAATTAATTATGTCTGTATGGTTGTGTGGGAGTGAGTTTGATTAAGTCTTAATTAATTATGTCTGTATGGTTGTGTGGGAGTGAGTTTGATTAAGTCTTAATTATGTCTGTATGGTTGTGTGGGAGTGAGCTTGATTAAGTCTTAATTATGTCTGTATGGTTGTGTGGGAGTGAGTTTGATTAAATCTTAATTAAGTATGTCTGTATGGTTGTGTGGGAGTGAGCTTGATTAAGTCTTAATTAAGTATGTCTGTATGGTTGTGTGGGAGTGAGCTTGATTAAGTCTTAATTATGTATGTCTGTATGGTTGTGTGGGAGTGAGCTTGATTAAGTCTTAATTAAGTATGTCTGTATGGTTGTGTGGGAGTGAGTTTGATTAAGTCTTAATTAAGTATGTCTGTATGGTTGTGTGGGAGTGAGCTTGATTAAGTCTTAATTAAGTATGTCTGTATGGTTGTGTGGGAGTGAGCTTGATTAAGTCTTAATTAAGTATGTCTGTATGGTTGTGTGGGAGTGAGCTTGATTAAGTCTTAATTATGTCTGTATGGTTGTGTGGGAGTGAGCTTGATTAAGTCTTAATTAAGTATGTCTGTATGGTTGTGTGGGAGTGAGCTTGATTAAGTCTTAATTATGTCTGTATGGTTGTGTGGGAGTGAGCTTGATTAAGTCTTAATTAAGTATGTCTGTATGGTTGTGTGGGAGTGAGCTTGATTAAGTCTTAATTATGTCTGTATGGTTGTGTGGGAGTGAGTTTGATTAAGTCTTAATTATGTCTGTATGGTTGTGTGGGAGTGAGCTTGATTAAGTCTTAATTATGTCTGTATGGTTGTGTGGGAGTGAGCTTGATTAAGTCTTAATTAAGTATGTCTGTATGGTTGTGTGGGAGTGAGTTTGATTAAGTCTTAATTAAGTATGTCTGTATGGTTGTGTGGGAGTGAGCTTGATTAAGTCTTAATTAAGTATGTCTGTATGGTTGTGTGGGAGTGAGCTTGATTAAGTCTTAATTAAGTATGTCTGTATGGTTGTGTGGGAGTGAGTTTGATTAAGTCTTAATTATGTCTGTATGGTTGTGTGGGAGTGAGTTTGATTAAGTCTTAATTATGTCTGTATGGTTGTGTGGGAGTGAGCTTGATTAAGTCTTAATTAATTATGTCTGTATGGTTGTGTGGGAGTGAGTTTGATTAAGTCTTAATTATGTCTGTATGGTTGTGTGGGAGTGAGCTTGATTAAGTCTTAATTAATTATGTCTGTATGGTTGTGTGGGAGTGAGTTTGATTAAGTCTTAATTAATTATGTCTGTATGGTTGTGTGGGAGTGAGCTTGATTAAGTCTTAATTATGTCTGTATGGTTGTGTGGGAGTGAGCTTGATTAAGTCTTAATTAAGTATGTCTGTATGGTTGTGTGGGAGTGAGCTTGATTAAGTCTTAATTATGTCTGTATGGTTGTGTGGGAGTGAGCTTGATTAAGTCTTAATTAAGTATGTCTGTATGGTTGTGTGGGAGTGAGCTTGATTAAGTCTTAATTATGTCTGTATGGTTGTGTGGGACTGAGCTTGATTAAGTCTTAATTAAGTATGTCTGTATGGTTGTGTGGGAGTGAGCTTGATTAAGTCTTAATTATGTATGTCTGTATGTCTGTATGGTTGTATGGTTGTGTGGGAGTGAGCTTGATTAAATCTTAATTAAGTATGTCTGTATGTCTGTATGTCTGTATGGTTGTGTGGGAGTGAGTTTGATTAAGTCTTAATTAAGTATGTCTGTATGGTTGTGCGTGCCGGCGTGTGTGTTCATGTATATGTGTGTGTGTGTGTGTGTGTGTGAATGAGTGAGTGAGTGCCGTGCAGAGACAGGCCAAGCCAGTCAGTTGATGGTTGGCTGGTCATGAAGAGGCAGAATTCATTATCCCTTCAGCAGCCCTCACACTTTAATTAGTGCCAGCTGCTACGAGACGAGCACACAGCCCAAACTGACACTGAATCAGTGTAAAAACACTCATCCAGTCCTGCTATGAGAGCTCTGCCTCCACACACATTCTAAATAACACAACCCTGCCCTTTTATGTTTCCCAACAACGCTCTGCCAAGCTCACACAAACACAAACACACAGCGCCCACTATTCTCTCACTTCGCCAAACGGGAGTCAGTCTAATCGTCAAGTCTCTCCTCACGGAAAACCCCGTCAAATGGAGCCACTCCATAAGCCAAGTTAACCCCACCTCACTGCTACAGTAACTCTGTTTCAGATCCTTTCACAACTTGTAATACGTGTCATCACACAGGGCCTTCAGAGGAACAGGAACCGACAAACCTCCATAACACCTCATCTTAGTATCATCCTACTGAACCCAAAGTTCAGCCCAACTCACCGAACACCAGCACGTCATACAGCACTGTAGCGGCGCTCTCCGATCCGATGCCGTTGTCAGCGTGACACGCATACGTCCCTGAGTCGCCCTCGCCCGCCGAGTCAATCAGCAGGTTGCTGAGCAGAAAGCGCGTGTTGTTATGGAAACGCAGGTCCTGGCCGTCCTTGGCCCATGTGACCTGCGGGGTGGGAATGCCGCTGGCCACACATTCCAGGACCAGACGCTGTCCCTTAGTGACCATGATGGAGCGAGACACTGGGGGGTAGATGATATGGGCTGCCTCTGATGTTGAACCTACAGGGAGGGAGAGAGGGGAGGGAGGGAGAGAGAGAGGGGAGGGAGGGAGAGAGAGAGGGGAGGGAGGGAGAGAGAGAGGAGGGAGGGAGAGAGAGAGAGGGGAGGGAGGGAGAGAGGGAGAGAGAGAGGGGGGAGGGAGGGAGAGAGAGAGAGGGGGAGGGAGGGAGAGAGAGAGGGGAGGGAGGGAGGGGTTGTTTATCAATGAAGTCTGACTGGCCTTGTTCTAATCTTATTAAGAGGTATTTCAATGTTACAAATCACATCACTTTATCATGCTCATAATGAGGGTTTGGTCATGTTTGGTCGTGTTTGGTCATGGTGACTCACGGCGTATGCGCAGGCGGTCAGTGGAGGTGGAGGTCTTGACTTCCTGTGTGACAGGGTTGTAAGCAGCACACTTGTAAGGCCCCTCGTCGTCCAGAGTGGCGTTAGCTATCTGCAGGTTCCCCGATGGCATGATCAGGTAGTTCCCTGTTCACAGACAGACAGAGGGAGTTTTTTAAACATTGAGGCTACACTGGGTAGGTACTGGATAGTGGTAGGCCAACACAATTACAACTGATCCGAGAGACAATTCTGTCGCTGTAATCCTTGGGCATAGACAGGGCAAGTCATATACAGTGAGCTCCAAAAGGATTGGGACAGTGACCCATTTTTTGTTGTTTTGGCTCTGTACTCCAGCCCTGAACTTAGTCACTGTCACTAGACGGGTACCACCCAGTTACTCATTCCTGCACCTTAGAGGCTGCTGCCCTATGTACATAGACATGGAACACTGGTCATTTTAATAATGTTTACATACTGTTTTACTCATTTCATATGTATATACTATATTCTAGTCAAGGCCATCCTATTTAACTATTGCTGTACATATACTATTCTATCCTACATAATCTTCAGGTACACTACATATTCTATCCACATACTGTCCACAATGTCCATTCATCCCATAACATATATACACTACAAGACCAAAAGTATGTGGACACCTGCTCGTCGAACATCTCATTCCAGAATCATGGGCATTAATATGGAGTTGGTCCCCCCCTTTGCTGCTATAACAGCCTCCGCTCTTCATTGAAGGCTTTCCACTAGATGTTGGAACATTGCTGCAGGGTCTTGCTTCCATTCAGCCACAAGAGCATTAGTGAGGTCAGGCACTGATGTTGGGCGATTAGGCCTGGCTCGCAGTCGGCATTCCAATTCATCCCAAAGGTTTTCGATGGGGTTGAGGTTAGGGCTCTGTGCAGGCCAGTGAAGTTCTTCCACACCGATCTCGACAAACCATTTCTTTATGGACCTCACTTTGTGCACTGGGGCACAAAGTTGGAAGCACAGATTCATCTAGAATGTCATTGTATGCTGTAGCGTTAACATTTCCCTTCACTGGAACTAAGGGGCCTAGCCTAAACCATGAAAAACAACCCCATACCATTATTCCTCCTCCACCAAACTTTACAGTTGGCACTAGGCATTGGGTCAGGTAGCGTTCTCATATCATCCGCCAAACCCAGATTCATCTGTCTGACTGCCAGATGGTGAAGCGTGGTTCATCACTCGAGAGAACGCGTTTCCACTGCTCCAGGGTCCAATGGCGGTGAGCTTTACACCACTCCAGCCGACACTTGGCATTGCGCATGGTGATCTTAGGCTTGTGTGTGGCTGCTCGGCCATGGAAACCCATTTCATGAAGCTCCTGACGAACAGTTCTTGTGCTGACATTGCTTCCAGAGGCAGTTTGGAACTTGGTAATGAGTGTTGCAACCGAGGACAGACGATTTTTGCACGCTAGGTGCTTCAGCACGCGGTGATCCTGTTTTGTAAGCTTGTGTGGCGCACCACTTCACGGCTGAGCTGAGCTGTCACAATAACATCACTTATAGTTGACCGGGGCAGCTCTAGCAGGACCGAAATTTGACGAACTGACTTGTTGGAAAGGTGGCATCCTATGACGGTACCGCATTGAAAGTCACTGAGCTCTTCAGTACGGGCCATTCTACTGCCAATGATGGTCTATGGAGATTGCATGGCAGTGTGTTCGACTTTATACACCTGTCAGCAACGGTTGTGGCTGAAATAGCCGAATCCACTAAGTTGAAGGGGTTTCCACATACTTTTGTATATATATATATATATATACACTACTGGTCAAAAGTTTTAGAACATCTACCCATTCAAGGGTTTTTCTTTATTGTTACTATTTTCTACATTGTAGAATAATAGTGAAGACATCAAAACTATGAAATAACACATATGGAATCATGTAGTAACCAAAAAAGTGTTTAACAAATAAAAATATATTTTATATTTGAGATTCTTCAAATAGGCAACCCTTTGCCTTGATGACAGCTTTGCACACTCTTGGCTTTTCCAACAGTCTTGAAGGAGTTCCCACATATGCTGAGCACTTGTTGGCTGCTTTTCCTTCACTCTGCGGTCCGACTTATCCCAAACCATCTGAATTGGGTTGAGGTCGGGTGATTGTGGAGGCCAGGTCGTCTGATGCAGCACTCCATCACTCTCCTTCTTGGTCAAATAGCCCTTATACAGCCTGGAGTTCTGTTGGGTTAATGTCCTGTTGAAAAACAAATGATATACCACTAACCGCAAACCAGATGGGATGGCGTATCGCTGCAGAATGCTGTGGTAGCCATGCTGGTTAAGTGTGCCTTGAATTCTAAATAAATCACAGACAGTGTCACCAGCAAAGCACCATCACACCTCCTCCTCCATGCTTCATGGTGGAAACCACACATGTGGAGATCATCCGTTCACCTACTCTGCGTCTCACAAAGTTACGGCGGTTGGAACCAAAAATCTCAAATTTGGACTCATCAGACCAAAGGACAGATTTCCACCGGTCTAATGTCCATTGCTCATGTTTCTTGAACCAAGCAAGTCTCTTCTTATTATTGGTGTCCTTTAGTAGTGGTTTCTTTGCAGCAATTCAACCATGAAGGCCTGATTCACGCAGTCTCCTCTGAACAGTTGATGTTGAGATGTGTCTGTTGCTTGAACTCTGTGAAGAATTTATTTGGGCTGCAATTTCTGATGCTGGTAACTCTAATGAACTTATCCTCTGCAGCAGAGGTAACTCTGGGTCTTCCTTTCCTGTGGCGGTCCTCATGAGAGCCAGTTTCATCATAGCGCTTGATGGTTTTTGCAACTGCACTTCAAGAAACTTTCAAAGTTCATAAAATTGTCTGTGTTGACTGACCTTCATGTATTAAAGTAATGATGGACTGTCGTTTCTCTTTGCTTATTTGAGCTGTTCTTGCCATAATATGGACTTGGTCTTTTACCAAATAGGGCTATTTTCTGTATACCACCCCTACATTGTCACACAACACAACTGATTGGCTCAAACACATTAATAATGAAAGAAATTCCACAAATGACCTTTTAACAAGGCACACCTGTTAATTAAAATGCATTCCAGGTGACTACCTCATGAAGCTGGTTGAGAGAATGCCAAGAGTGTACAAAGCTGTCATCAAGGCAAAGGGTGGCTACTTTGAAGAATCTCAAATATAAAATATATTTTTATTTGTTAAACACTTTTTTGGTTACGACGATTCCATATGTGTTATTTCAGTTTTGATGTCTTCGCTATTATTATACAATGTTTAAAATAATGAAAATAAATAAAATCCTTGAATGAGTAGGTGTCCAAACTTTTGACTGGTACTCTATATATATTTATTTAAACTCCGGACTCCAACATTGCTCATACTAATATTTCTATATATCTTAATTCCATTCTTTTACTTTTTGATTTGTGTATTGTTGTGTATTGTTAGATACTACTGCACTGTTGGAGCTAGGAACACAAGCATTTTGCTACACCCGCAATAACATCTGCTAAATATGTGTATGTGACCAATAAAATGTGATTTGATTTTATTTAGGCCTACAGCAGTCTCTTTCAACAACAGAGTGCACTGTCAGCACCAGCCACATGGTGGTGTCTCCTCAACGTGGTTTTAATTTCCCTCTCTCTCTGTAAGCCACGCATCCCCTCCTAAGGCTCCCAGCCATCTACATATCAGCCACAGAGAGGGCCTTTTTCTCTCAAATAACTCAAGAAATAAATGGTTGCAAAATAAACAGAGTATTCCCATGTTTCAACATTACCCAGATAATGGCCTTATCTGCAGTTTAATGATGGGCCAGATAGCTAGGATAGATACAGCATTCCAGTAATCCAGGGAAAGATATAGTGAAAGAGAGAGAGAGAGGGAAAATACTAATGAGAGAGGACAGAGCAAGAGATAGAGGGGGAGCGAAAGAGAGAGAGAATGCCAAAGAGAGAGAAAAAGTATTAATTACAGTAGAGTACGAGGAGAGAGATTGCTTGAGAGAAAAAGAGGGAGGAAGTGAGAGGGGGATAGAATGCAAACTAGACAGGGAAAGAGAATAGGCCTGTAATGGAATAATCGATCCATACCCTTGGAGGTCTCGAGCCACTCCTGTTTGACACTGTAGCGGACCTGGGCCTTGGGCTGGCTCTCAGGGAGGTGACATACGATCACAGCCGTGTTCCCCTCATCCACCTCAATGTCCTGCTGGTCGTCTTGTTCAAAGTCACGCAACTCTGAGATACAGGGAGGACAAGAAAGAGGTCAGGAGAGACACTAACACACACAGATACACATAAACATGTCCCACCATGGAGCCAACCCTGTCAGAGCACCACAGAAGCTCTCCCATAAACACAATTGCGGAATATACACACATTTGCTTCCTCAACCCAGCCAGCCTGTGTAAGTGCTCCAGTCTGTAGTCCATCAATCTGGAGCAGGATGACAACACAATAACTATAAAATGGGAAGATGGGAACTACTAAAATGGGAATTCCAATTCAAGGAAATATTCTATAACAGTGCAAATGGACCAGTCCAGCGGCCATATTGGGCTGTACCATTCTAGACTGTTTGATTAATTCACCTTCTATGAATAGCGCATGTGTGTTTGTGTCAGAGCAGAGCTGTGCAGGGGGCTGACTGTGGGACAGAGACTAGGAGCCTGCCTGGTTAGTGGTTGGTTACTGTGGGAAACTGGAGAGGGATTACTGGATGGCCATGTGCTCCCACTCTGTCCTGCAGACACACAGTCTGCACAGCACAGACACTGGGCTGACCTGTAACCCCTCACCCCCCTCAGAGGGGGCCGCAGGGGCTGGATCAGGGGTCAGAGGTGAGCGGTGCCTGCCTCTAGAGTTTCAGGGAAAGAACAACCAGTTTGGATTGGGAGGAAATAGCACTGCTAGACTTTAGAACGCTGATGTCAGAGTGGGGGAGTAGAGTACAGGATATTTAAGTGTTGCGGGAGAGAGAGAGAAGGGGGAAAAGAGAGAAAGAGAAAGAAAACAGTTTAATAGAGAGAAAAATAGAGAAGTGGAAAGAGGGAACATTCAACAACAATGATCAGAGCTGTAGTGTATGCTAGAGGCAGGGAGTCCAGCGGTGAAATGAAACAAAAATACAACTCCCTCACCTAATTAAATGTCAACCAGTCTCTCTTGATTTATTCTGTTTCATAAAGATGGCGGCGCTCCATTATTTTCAGAGGTGCACGGCTAGTTGTTATTCTTGGACCGCTCAACTCTTTGTCAAAACAGAAGTAACCAAGCCACTCATACACAGTGAACCGACTAGACAACCAGATATGGGTGTTTACACTTCAATGTAGATGAACACAGCTTAATTAAGGCCAGAGTTAAGGCATCTACTGATATAAACACAATAGTGATTCACTTTAGATGCTGAGCATACACCTGGGTGACTGAGGATGCATGATGTTTTTTCATATCTGATCTATTTCCCATGCAGGCAGTGTGTGTGTTTGTGGCTTTCTGGGGGAATTATTAAAAGGAGAGGGGAGCTACAGGGGTTGGCCTTGACAGGTGCCGCCCGCCCGCCCTCCCACCCCCCACCCACCTCCATCCGACCCCTATTCCAAGAGAGATGAGACGCACAGGACCTGTCATGCTGAGTTGTGTGTCTGTCCCTGTGTCTCTGTGTCTCTGTGTCTGTGTGTGTGTCTGGACAGGGGTAGAGTCTCAAAGAGAGACTGTGATGCTCCATTTGCTAAATCAATCAGGCCCTGTTTTTACAGCTACATCCTGACTCCCCCCTCCTCCTCCCCCAGGCGCTACTAAATTCCTCCAACTATACCTTTAACCCCCTCCTCCCCACACCTCTATTCCTGCATTCTTCCACTGAACTACCCTGTATGTGTGTCTCTCAGGTGAGAGACAGAACGAAAGAAGACAAAGACAAACAGACAAAGAGTGTATAAGTGACAGAGTATGAATAACTGTAGAACAACTATATAGGAATAACTGTATGTGTGTGTGTACGGATTATGTGTGTATGGAGTATGTGTGTGTGTACGGAGTATGTGTGTATGGAGTATGTGTGTGTGTGTGTGTGTATGGAGTATGTGTGTATGGTGTATGTGTGTGTGTGTATGGAGTACGTGTGTATGTGTGTATGGAGTATGTGTGTATGGAGTATGTGTGTATGTGTGTATGGTGTGTGTGTGTGTGTGTGTGTATGGTGTGTGTGTGTGTGTGTGTGTGTGTGTGTGTGTGTGTGTGTGTATGGTGCTTGTGTGTGTGTGTGTATGGTGTGTGTGTGTATGGTGTGTGTGTGTGTGTATGGTGTATGGTGTGTATGGAGTATGTGTATGGAGTATGTGTGTGTGTGTATGTAGTATGTGTGTACAGAATATGTGCGTATGGAGTATGTGTGTATGGAATATGTGTGTATGGAGTATGTGTGTATGGAGTATGTGTGTATATAGTATGTGTGTATGGAGTATGTGTGTATGTAGTATGTGTGTATGTAGTATGTGTGTATGTAGTATGTGTGTATGGAGTATGTGTGTATATAGTATGTGTGTATGTAGTATGTGTGTATGTAGTATGTGTATATGGTGTATAATGTGGTGGCATTTCTCTGCTTTACCAAATGAGGAGAGTTACAAACTACACACCAGTCAGAGTTATACTTAAATTACATCTTTAATTATATGAGCTTTGCAATAGCCTTTTTGACTTTCAATGATGCGATATCTCTAATGAACCATTGAAAAGTGACTACAGAAAAATACAAATATATTTTATATCCAAGATACACCCCTCTCAATTTACATGACGAACCACAGATCTTAGGAACTGTTCACAAAGAAATACTTTTTCTTGAGAAAGGAGTATCCCTTAGCCAGATAACATTCGCTATAAATTATCGTTGAGTTTGGTCCCTCAGACGAGGTTCTAATCTCGTTCCTGGTACTTCATAGCACAGAACCATTACCTCATCCAATCTGGAATGCTCTTTAGGTTTAATCACCCAAAGACATCGTAAATCTCCTCTGTCAGTGCTATCTCATAGAGGCCCATCCTCAGTGGAACACACATACAATACTCTATTCTGTCGAATAAAACAACCATTACAATGCAATACAAGCATTATAACATAATCTTGCAAATTTCCACGACAATGTGTGTATGGAGTATGTGTGTGTGTGTATATAGTATGTGTGTATGGTGTATGTGTGTATATAGTATGTGTGTATGGTGTATGTGTGTATGGAGTATGTGTGTATGGAGTATGTGTGTGTGTGTGTGTGTGTGTATGGGATATGTGTGTATGGAGTATGTGTGTATGGTGTATGTGTGTATGGTGTATGTGTGTGTGTGTATGGAGTATGTGTGTGTGTGTGTGTGTATGTGTGTGTGTGTGTGTATGGAGTATGTGTGTATGGAGTATTTTATCAGGATCCCCATTAGCTGTTGCTATAGTAGCAGCTACTCTTCCTGGGGTCCACACAGAACATGAAACATGACATAATACTCTTCCTGGGTGAGTGGGATGCTGTCCCTGTGTGAGTGGGATGCTGTCCCTGTGTGAGTGGGATGCTGTCCCTGTGTATGTCTGCTGCTGTCCCTGTGTGAGTGGGATGCTGTCCCTGTGTGAGTGGGATGCTGTCCCTGTGTGAGTGGGATGCTGTCCCTGTGTATGTCTGCTGCTGTCCCAGTGTATGTCTGCTGCTGTCCCAGTGTGAGTGGGATGCTGTCCCTGTGTGAGTGGGATGCTGTCCCTGTGTGAGTGGGATGCTGTCCCTGTGTGAGTGGGATGCTGTCCCTGTGTGAGTGGGATGCTGTCCCTGTGTGAGTGTGATGCCGTCCCTGTGTGAGTGGGATGCCGTCCCTGTGTGAGTGGGATGCCGTCCCTGTGTGAGTGGGATGCTGTCCCTGTGTGAGTGGGATGCTGTCCCTGTGTGAGTGGGATGCTGTCCCTGTGTGAGTGGGATGTTGTCCCTGTGTGAGTGGGATGCTGTCCCTGTGTGAGTGGGATGCTGTCCCTGTGTGAGTGGGATGCTGTCCCTGTGTGAGTGGGATGCTGTCCCTGTGTGAGTGGGATGCTGTCCCTGTGTGAGTGGGATGCTGTCCCTGTGTGAGTGGGATGTTGTCCCTGTGTGAGTGGGATGCTGTCCCTGTGTGAGTGGGATGCTGTCCCTGTGTGAGTGGGATGCTGTCCCTGTGTGAGTGGGATGCTGTCCCTGTGTGAGTGTGCTGCTGGACTAGAAGGATTGATGGTATTTATAAAGTGGAGCTGGCCTCTGACCTCTAAATATTTAAAGACAGACTCTGCATCCAACATCTTTATGTGCAGAGGTAGGGGGCAGTAGGAACACTGTGTGTGTACGTGTGTGTGTGTGTGTGTGTGTGTGTGTGTGTGTGTGTGTGTGTGTGTGTGTGTGTGTGTGTGTGTGTGTGTGTGTGTGTGTGTGTGTGTGTGTGTGTGTGTGTGTGTGTGTGTGTGTGTTACTGTTACAGACATTAATGACGTTTATGTCACACCCAGCGTGTGACAGAGCTGCAGGAGTTGTGACTCGTTCTCTCTCTCTCTCACACACACACACACACACACACACACACACACACACACACACACACACACACACACACACACACACACACACACACACACACACACACACACACACACACACACACACACACACACACACACACACAGACAGACAGACACACACACACATCCTTATCTTCCCCTCACAAGAAAAGCAGCCCTCTCCCCAATTACAGGACCATAACTCCTGCGTCACAGGAATGTGGTGTCGTGGGGAGAAGAGCTGAGAGTCAGGGAGAAGGCCTCATTCACAGTGACCCCATGGTCCCCTCCCCTGGCAGGGCCCCATTCACAGCAACCCCAGTCCCCTCCCCTGGCCAGGCCCCACCACCAGGCTTCAGGGTCACATTCTCAGTCCCCCTCTGTCACCGAGAGTGATACACACTACCACTACACACCATTATTATTCACTACTCCATCAAATCACATGTTTTATTTGTCCCATGTGCCGTGAACAACAGGTGGACCAACAGTGGAATGCTTAGTTACGGGCCCTTCCCAATAATGCAGAGAGAAATAATAGAACAATTATACCACAAGGAATAAATACACAATGAGTAATGATAATTACTCATTATAATACACACAGGGTACCAGTACCGAGTCGATGTGCAGGGGTACGAGGTAATTGAGGTAGATATGTACATATAGGTAGGGGTAATAGGAGAGACTGAAAAACAGCTTCTATCTCAAGGCCATCAGACTGTTAAACAGCCACCACTAACATCGAGTAGCTGCTGCCAACATACTGACTCAACTTCAGCTCACTTTAATAATGGAAATTGATCAAAAATGTATCACTAGCCACTTTAAACAATGCCACTTAATATAATGTATATGTATATACTGTACTCTATATCATCTACTGCATCTTGCCATCTTTATGTAATACATGTATCACTAGCCACTTTAAACTATGCCACTTTTATGTTTATATACCCTACATTACTCATCTCATATGTATATACTGTACTCTATACCATCTACTGCATCTTGCCTATGCCGTTCTGTACCATCACTCATTCATATATCTTTATGTACATATTCTTTATCCCTTTACACTTGTGTGTATAAGGTAGTAGTTGTGGAATTGTTAGGTTAGATTACTCGTTGGTTATTACTGCATTGTCGGAACTAGAAGCACAATCATTTCGCTACACTCGCATTAACATCTGCTAACCATGTGTATGTGACCATTAACATCTGCTAACCATGTGTATGTGACCATTAACATCTGCTAACCATGTGAATGTGACCATTAACATCTGCTAACCATGTGTATGTGACCATTAACATCTGCTAACCATGTGTATGTGACCATTAACATCTGCTAACCATGTGAATGTGACCATTAACATCTGCTAACCATGTGTATGTGACCATTAACATCTGCTAACCATTAACATCTGCTAACCATGTGAATGTGACCATTAACATCTGCTAACCATGTGAATGTGACCATTAACATCTGCTAACCATGTTGTATGTGACCATTAACATCTGCTAACCATGTGAATGTGACCATTAACATCTGCTAACCATGTGTATGTGACCATTAACATCTGCTAACCATGTGTATGTGACCATTAACATCTGCTAACCATGTGTATGTGACCATTAACATCTGCTAACCATGTGAATGTGACCATTAACATCTGCTAACCATGTGAATGTGACCATTAACATCTGCTAACCATGTGTATGTGACCATTAACATCTGCTAACCATGTGTATGTGACCATTAACATCTGCTAACCATGTGTATGTGACCATTAACATCTGCTAACC
>NC_092095.1:18756035-18798535 GCF_045679555.1 Salvelinus alpinus
TCCAGCAGAGATAGAAAGAGAGCAGAGAGAGACCATAGAGTGGGAGAGAGAGAGGGAGAGGGCACAGCGAGAGAGAGAGAGAGAGACTAATGAAGCCTTCTTCTTTTCTTTCCTGTCCTCTCTCTCTCCTCCTCCGCATCCCAGAGCAGAGGGAGGCTGATGAAGACCAGAGACACACACAGACAGGTCCTCTGATTTAGGACAGAAGAATAAGAGTGTGTTGCAAATAGCCTGGAGTTAACCTCAGGAAGAAATTAGGGCTAGGAATTGCCAGGAACCTCACAATACTTACGTGCCGATATGATATGTATTTCGATTCTCACGATTCTATATGTATTGCAAACTGTGATTTTATTGTGATTTGATGTTCCAAACATATTGCTCACCATGTCTTCAGCAGAGGGAGAAGATAAAGTCAATAGAAAACAAGTTTTAATCAGTCATGGAAATAAAAGTGATGAAAACTAATTGGCACCCAATTTAAATAGAAGATTGAGAACAAGCTATGAAAGCAAAATACTTTGTATTGGTGCAGGTACAGTCAACCAGTGTAAAAATAAGACTTCGATATTGTCAAAACGATACACCGTCAATAAAAATATCCTGATATGTAACTATCATTTTTTGCTCCCAGTTCAAAGCTTGGTAAATCTGTCCCTATGTCAGTATGTTTGTAAACTCCTGTGTGTATCTTATAAGCTCCAGATGTCTGTGCTCCAGAGGTGTGTTGGGGTCGTTTGTGTATGACAGTTTATTACGTACATCCATCTAGTACCGGGTCAGACACCCCTTTGCTTCCAGAACAGCCTGAATTCTTCGGGGCATGAACACGTTGCTCAATTGGTATCAAGGGACCTAACGTGTGCCAGGAAAACATTCCCCCACCACCAGCCTGTACCGTTTACACCAGGCAGGATTCATGCTGCTTATGCCACACCTGACTCTGCCATCAGCATGACGCAACAGGAACCAGGATTCGTCGGACCAGGCGATGTTTTTCCACTCCTCAATTGTCCAGTGTTGGTGATCTTGTGCCCACTGGAGCTGCTTCTTCTTGTTTTTAGCTGATAGGAGTGGAACCCGGTGTGGTCGTCTGCTGCAGTAGGACCGTCGAGTTGTGTGTTCCGAGATGCCGTTCTGCACACCAATGTTGTACTGCGCTGTTATTTGCCTGTTTGTGGCCCGCCTGTCTCCTTCGACCTCTATCATAAACAAGCTGTTTTCTCCCACAGGACTGCCGCTGACTGGATGTTTTTGGTTTGTCGCTCCATTCTCGGTAAACCCCAGGAGGCCGGCAGTTTCTGAGATACTGGAACCGGGGCACCTGGCACCGACGATCATACCACGCTCAAAGTTGATTTGGTCACTCATTTTGCCCATTCTAATGTTCAATCAAACAGTAACTGAATGCCTTGGCGCCTGTCTGCCTGCTTTATATTGCGAGCCATGGCCACGTGACTTACTGTCTGTAGGAGCAAACCATTTTTTGTGAACGGGGTGGTGTACCTAATAAACTGACTTGTGGGTATGGGTTGGGTCGGGCATGTAATATGTGTGTGGAGTGTATGAGTGAGTATAGGTGTATGAGTATGTTGTTTGCTCTTATGTGAGAGATGTAGATGGCGAGCAGTACTTATGAGTCATGGATGTTGCATTAGTACTATGGGCATATACGTGTATGCAGACCTGCCAACATGCACTCATTTTGCGTACCAACTACGCAATTCTTTGTCCATGTATGAAGGTACGAGGTCCGAGTTAAAAGTACGCAGAAATGAATAGGGCCTGATTTTATTTATTTATTTTACATTTTAATAAAAATAAATCCACTGAGTAAATCTAACAACCCGATTCTCGAGCTGCAACACACAGACATGAATGGAGTTTGTGTCAACGGACATAGAGATGAATACATCATTATTAGACGTAGCTACCTCATGTCTGCCCCTCCTCCTGTTTGTTGTGATGCAGAGTTTTCCGACTGTCAGCTGTAAGTTAACACATGGACAAATCCCTTTTCGACTCTGTGTGTTGTGGAAAGGTAAACACATTGGTTCAAGCTAACGTTAGAGAACATAAGATGGACATTCAGTGGGCTCTAAAGTACCAGCAGTTCACTCGCATTTGCTAGTGAAATAAATTAAATGCGAAAAATAACTGTTCGCATTTGTGCGAGTGTGAAAAACATTTAATTCTGCGTTCCATTAGTTGTATTTTCCACGTATCCATTACAAGGATCACGCAACCTGATAGATTGTAACAGTAATTATGATCCACGTCACAAAAAGCATTACAAAATTATAATCAAAAATAAATATAAACATCTTGGAATTAAATGGAGTCGAGTTTAGAAGACTGCACGATGAAGAATGAATGGGTGTCCGGTATTAACTATAGAGGCAATGCTTCTAAAATGCATTTGCACTACATTTTAGATTTTAGCAATTTCGAAAATCTGAAATTATGTATGCTCTGCAAATAAATACAATAGGGTTAACCCTAACCCTAAAGAAAACCCCAATTCGGTGCGTGCTACACGGAGCGAGTTTAATTTGCCGCGCGCGTCTGATACTCTAAAAAGTTGGACAGGGTTGGCAGGTCTGGTGTATGTAACGGTATGCTGTGTACTAGTATGAGATGGTGAGATGGTGAGAGGTGTATGAGATGGTGAGAGGTGTATGAGATGGTGAGAGGTGTATGAGATGGTGAGATGGTGAGAGGTGTAGAGGTGTATGAGATGGTGAGAGGTGTATGAGATGGTGAGATGGTGAGAGGTGTATGAGATGGTGAGAGGTGTATGAGATGGTGAGAGGTGTATGAGATGGTGAGATGGTGAGAGGTGTATGAGATGGTGAGAGGTGTATGAGATGGTGAGATGGTGAGAGGTGTATGAGATGGTGAGAGGTGTATGAGATGGTGAGATGGTGAGAGGTGTATGAGATGGTGAGAGGTGTATGAGATGGTGAGATGGTGAGAGGTGTATGAGATGGTGAGAGGTGTATGAGATGGTGAGATGGTGAGAGGTGTATGAGATGGTGAGATGGTGAGAGGTGTATGAGATGGTGAGAGGTGTATGAGATGGTGAGAGGTGTATGAGATGGTGAGAGGTGTATGAGATGGTGAGAGATGTATGAGATGGTGAGAGGTGTATGAGATGGTGAGATGGTGAGAGGTGTATGAGATGGTGAGAGGTGTATGAGATGGTGAGAGGTGTATGAGATGGTGAGAGGTGTATGAGATGGTGAGAGGTGTATGAGATGGTGAGAGATGTATGAGATGGTGAGAGGTGTATGAGATGGTGAGAGGTGTATGAGATGGTGAGAGATGTATGAGATGGTGAGAGGTAAATGAGATGGTGAGAGGTGTATGAGATGGTGAGAGGTGTATGAGATGGTGAGAGATGTATGAGATGTATGAGATGGTGAGAGGTGTATGAGATGGTGAGAGGTGTATGAGATGGTGAGAGGTGTATGAGATGGTGAGAGACGTATGAGATGGTGAGAGATGTATGAGATGGTGAGAGGTGTATGAGATGGTGAGAGATGTATGAGATGGTGAGAGACGTATGAGATGGTGAGAGGTGTATGAGATGGTGAGAGGTGTATGAGACGGTGAGAGGTGTATGAGATGGTGAGAGGTGTATGAGATGGTGAGGGGTGTATGAGATGGTGAGAGATGTATGAGATGGTGAGGGGTGTTTGAGATGGGGAGGGGTGTATGAGATGGCGAGAGGTGTATGCGATGGTGAGGGGTGTATGAGATGGTGAGAGGTGTATGAGATGGTGAGAGATGTATGAGATGGTGAGAGGTGTATGAGATGGTGAGAGGTGTATGAGATGGTGAGGGGTGTATGAGATGGTGGGAGGTGTATGAGATGGTGAGAGGTGTATGAGATGGTGAGAGGTGTATGAGATGGTGAGAGGTAATATGAGATGGTGAGGGGTGTATGAGATGGGGAGGGGTGTATGAGATGGTGAGGGGTATATGAGATGGTGAGAGATGTATTAGATGGTGAGGGGTGTATGAGATGGGGAGGGGTGTATGAGATGGTGAGGGGTATATGAGATGGTGAGAGATGTATTAGATGGTGAGGGGTGAATGAGATGGTGAGAGGTGTATGAGATGGTGAGAGGTGTATGAGATGGTGAGGGGTGTATGAGATGGTGAGAGGTATTAGGAGTCAGTGGATAAAGCCTCTTTGTGGCGCTGGTGCAGGCAGGCTTCTTGGGTTCCCCGGGCCAAATCAGGGCACTATTGTTCCCCTGCCTCCCAGGATAAATTAATTTTGACAAGGCTGCTAATTGGATAAAACCAGGCTGGAGCCTCCTCCCTGAGCACTCAAATTCCATCTGCTTTCTAGCATGGAGAGAGAGGACACAGGATGAGGGGGGGGTTAGGGGTGTTGGGTAGCTAAGCTGTTGAATATGTATCACCCCCCTACTCCTCCTCTCTTCCTCACACCCTCTCTCTCTTTCTATCCACCATTTTACATCCTTTACTACCCCCCCATCCAAACATCACAATGCCCCCCTTTAGATAAACACATGCGGTGTCAAGTGTGAGGATTGCTGGGTTCAACTGCTCCGCTCGGGCCCGCCGGCCCACAATGCCGCACTGCATAGCTGCCATGCGGGAGGCCGGTTGCCCCTAGCGACGCTAACAGGCAGAACGTACCTTAATAGAGTGGAGAGTCATTGTAAAGCAGTGAGCCGGCGCGCGGACAAAGACCCCACGGACCCTTGAGAGAAAGGGGACAAAGACCCCACGGACCCCCAGAGAGAAAGGGGAGACGCTACTCTGAAGGGCCCCGGGAAGAGCTGATGATGGGGCCTGCTCAATGGAAGAGAGGAGAGGAAGAGAGTGTGTGTGTGGGGAGTGTGGGGGCAGTTTGAGAGTAATGTGGGGGGGTGAGTGGGGGGGTGGGGGCTCAATGACCAAGAGGATTGAGAGTAATGTGGAGGGGGGGCTCAATGACCAAGAGGGTTGAGAGTAGTGTGGAGAGGTGAGTGGGGGGGGGGGGGCTTAGATGGGTGAGGTTTGGGGGATGAAGGGGATGGAGAGGGCTTGACTGAGAAAGCAGAACAGGGTTCAAATTAACGGAGGGGATGCCAACTGGCAGACGAGCAGGAGGACAGAGGGTCTTGTCAATGAGAGGGTGTGTGAGAGCATCGTTTGAATGTGTCCAACATATTTTCCCTGCACTCAGTCAATCTGGATGCTGGCCCTTTGGTCAGGCTGGTCAGGCTGGGGCTGAGTGAAGGAGATAAAATACAACAACCGCTACAGCTCGGCTCTCATTTGACATTTTAGTCACTTAGCAGACGCTCTTATCCAGAGCGACTTACAGAGTGCATCCATTTTCATTTGTACTGTTCCCCCGTGGGAATCAAACTTGGCGTTGCATGTGCCAATTTAAGATGAATTGCCAGTCCCTCCAGGATTCCACAATTCTGCCATCACATTTGTTGGTGGCAAAATCAACAATTCCCTGCATAATATGTGCGGGCTTGCAATTTTGACCAATCACCACACAATTTCCGCATGAAACATTCAAATCATCGCAATATTATTGCATAAAACTGACCCATCAGCATAGTACAAAAAGAGGGCTCGCAATTTCAACCAATCACCAGACACTAACAGCATAATATGGTTCAATCAAGCCACAAGTCAACAAACTTTTTCCCTCATCAGAGCATTTTCTGAACTAATTGGACAAAATCGTTGTATAATGCTATGCTAAATGTCAGAATTGCCGCAGCAATTTTTGCCGGCAAATAATTTTAAAAAATCCCTGCGGTATCCTGGAGGGACTGAATTACATTTCCCCAACCCGTTCCCTCAGCTGTTTACCAAAACAAGTGGCAGTACTGCCGTTTTGTTGTTTTCTGAATCCCAGACTATAGCTTTAATAGCCTACACTGTTACCTAAACAACCTGTTAGCTGTACAGGAACCAGTTCATCCCAGGTCCCTATGCTATGGCTAGGTCTATACCTAGCACATACAGTTTCAACACACAGTCCTGGCCCTCTCATTGGCTAGTCCAGTACCTGGGTTCTCTCTGACCTCTGACATTAACAGAATATTCTGGAGGCTTCTCTCAGGGTTCTCATAATGTTGCCCAGTGTCCGGTCTGGAGCGTGAAGTCATGAGCTTTGCCAAAAGTCAAAAGTCCTGTTCTGCCCTAGAAAGCCTATGTAAATTCCGATCGCCAGAATGAGCCAAAAGAATTGTGTAGATGCCCATTTTGGGCTCTAAAATGTGTTTATTATGATCAAGTTCAATCTCCAATGTGAATTCTGTTCGCTACAAACCAAGATATTTAATTAAACAGTGATCAATTCTGACTACTACATTTGTCGTCACACAGGACCACGTGCTGACACAGACCAATCACAGGCCGGCAGGCTACGAGGAGGCTCGCACCCTCATGCACACTTCTTGCCCTTATGGGGGTGTGGTGTGCTCATAGGTTGACTACCTCAGCCAGGATGAAAACGTGCTTCATATTCAAATACTTCCGGCTTCATGCGCCATTTGGAGTCTTCCATAGGAATACTGTACGTGGATGACGTCAGAGCTATCACCCTCTCTGGTTTTAATGTCTATGGATGCTGCCGCAACATTCTGGAGAGTTCTGGGTCGCGTTTAATGTGGTAAAACTAACATTACAGAACGTTCAGATGGAACTGTTTTATGTAGGACACACACAAGTCTATGTCATGTAGATTAGGGAATCATGTTAGCTGGTCTTTACAAGGCATTTCTATCAGGCCGCCGTGCCCTCCTGATGGTGGCGCTGGTGAGGTCTGAGTTGGTGAGGTTGGCAGTTGAGCCCGCTCCAGCAGGTGGAACCCGCTCATACCCCTCTCTCTGAGCTGAGTACCCACAATCCCCCTCTCAACATTTCTCTACATCTCCAGACATCAACAGCTCCCATGCTACAGAAATGTCACATCAAAAGCATCGTCTAACAAGGTTGGGATCCCCCCCCACTCTTCACAAAGTATTAATGAGCTATTCTCTCCCCCCTCCACCCCATCATTCCATCGACGCTAACGAGCACCAGGCCGTCTCAGGGATTAACGAGGGAGATCAAGCCTCTAATCAATTAGGCACCGCTGCATATGCATCATTTATATAACGAGGCAAAATGAACCATTGAACGCTAATTCTGGCGCTCCGGCAGGGTTCATAATGCCATGGTTAACAAACACATAATGTCACGACGGACGCTGGATGGATGTCTGCCTCTGTGTCCTCCCGGGCCACGGGAACTAGAACCACCTGACTGAGCCCTACACACTACCCGACACCACCCTGGGCATGTGTGTGTTGCAGCTTGTGTGTTTACAGTTGTGTGTGTCTATGATAATAATGAGCTATAGACTAGAAGTTACTGCTTTCGTCATAACACATGCAACGGCTAAATGGAATACTGTAGTTAACTTCATAAGCATAAAGAGCCTTTAAATACGAAATGAGTGTGTGTGTGTGTGTGTGTGTGTGTGTGTGTGTGTGTGTGTGTGTGTGTGTGTGTGTGTGTGTGTGTGTGTGTGTGTGTGTGTGTGTGTGTGTGTGTGTTGCCTCTCTTCAGGGAAGACAGGGCGTTTCTGAGAAGCTTTCACTAAGAGCCAAGAGCCCCAGAGCAAACTCCCTGAGTAATCAAGTAATCAGTCCCATACACCACAGGAAGAAGACACCAAACTAATGCCCAGTATCACACACACACACACACACACACACACACACACACACACACACACACACACACACACACACACACACACACACACACACACACACACACACACACACACACACACACACACACACACTAAACTAATGCCCAGTATCACACACACACACACACACACACACACACACACACACACACACACACACACACACACACACACACACACACACACACACACACACACACACACACACACACACACACACACACACACACACACACACACACACACACACACACACACACACACACACTGGCGTCATCACATAGTAAAAGTATACTCACAGAGGCATACAAAAATAAAAATATAGGTTGTAATAAACAAGACCAGTCCAATCCTCCAGAACGTACATGGATTATAGCTACAGACACACAAAGACAGATAAACACACACAATAAGATGTACCTTTGCACTTACATACATGCATATTCCTGGTGAGTTCTTCCAGGGCTGCAGGGGAGGGAAAAAATAAAGGGAGGAGTGGAGTGGAAGGGGCCCCTAGCTTATTTGGCAGCTCATACATCAGAGTGAATGGAACCAATTATAAATCAAGAGACATTTCTCCATATTATTCAAAAGCCCTGCTCAGCCCAGCCTGACTCCTGTCCTCCATACTGCTCTCTCTGGGGGAGGAAAGGAGGGAAAGAGAGGAAGGAAAGAGATGAATAAAGAAATGAGAAAGAATGCAGATATAAGAAATAGCCTGGGAAAACGGGGAGGACATGTAAAATCAGGTATAAAAGAAAGAGGTATAGAGAAAATATAGGTACATGGCATAGTGAAAGGAGAGAGATGGCTGAGAGATAGGGGTTATATGTCAATAATAGATGGCTGAGAGATAGGGGTTATATGTCAATAATAGATGGCTGAGAGATAGGGGTTATATGTCAATAATAGATGGCTGAGAGATAGGGGTTATATGTCAATAATAGATGGCTGAGAGATAGGGGTTATATGTCAATAATAGATGGCTGAGAGATAGGGGTTATATGTCAATAATAGATGGCTGAGAGATAGGGGTTATATGTCAATAATAGATGGCTGAGAGATAGGGGTTATATGTCAATAATAGATGGCTGAGAGATAGGGGTTATATGTCAATAAGACTGTACTAGACTGCTTATTACATGGGTAATAAAGATCAGGTTAGTGTAACAAACCCTGTCTGTCTCTGTGTTTGTCTCTGGCTCTGTGTGTCTCTGTGTGTGTCTCTGTCTCTGTCTCTGTGTTTGTCTCTGTGTCTGTCTCTGTGTCTGTCTCTGTGTCTGTCTCTGTGTTTGTCTCTGTCTCTGTGTCTGTGTCTGTGTTTGTGTCTCTGTCTCTGTCTCTGTGTCTATGTGTCTGTGTGTGTGCGTGTGTGTGTGTGTGTGTGTGTGTGTGTGTGTGTGTGTGTGTGTGTGTGTGTGTGTGTGTGTGTGTGTGTGTGTGTGTGTGTGTGTGTGTGTGTGTGTGTGTGTGTGTGTGTGTGTGTGACTGTGTGTGTGTGACTGAGTGAGTTGCTTGGGCCCTAAATGCCACAGGAACAGCTGGAGGGGACTCATTTCAAAGGGAGCTTTGAGTGTCAGAAACTGGATTACCGGTGTGTGTGTGTGTGTGTGTGTGTGTGTGTGTGTGTGTGTGTGTGTGTGTGTGTGTGTGTGTGTGTGTGTGTGTGTGTGTGTGTGTGTGTGTGTGTGTGTGTGTGTGTGTGTGTGTGTGTGTGTGTGTGTGTGTGTGTGTGAGAGAGAGAGAGAGAGAGAGAGAGACTCTCAGACATGTCATAGCAAGGCCAGAGGACTTCCATGTGTCCTGTCACTCAAACTAAAATTATGTTGTTCCGGACTAAAAGAGAAGCAGGCCAAAGCGCAGTAATGCAGACAGACAGAGAGACAGACAGACCTGTGCCAATAGCAACAGAAACAAACACAGGCAGAATCTGTGGTAATCTGTATTGCTACAGTAACTGACAACAGAACATGATAGCATCTCTAAAATCTAAAACTGACTGTGTTGCTGTTCTCAGACCAGTTCTTTTGATTTATGAGTGAAGCAACAAATATAGACTAGTGGTATTATCCCAGACCAGGGAAAGCCACCAGATCCATCCATCCAGCTAAGATAGGTTTCCACATCTCTGGGAATGATGGAGACGTGTAGTAAAAATAAACAGACGTGTTTAACCACCAGCCTATGATGGTAGGACCCAAATCACCTTTCTGATCCAAACTGAAATATCAAATCACCTTCCTGATCCAAACTGAAATATCAAATCACCTTCCTGATCCAAACTGAAATATCAAATCACCTTCCTGATCTGAACTGAAATATCAAATCACCTTCCTGATCCAAACTGAAATATCAAATCACCTTCCTGATCCAAACTGAAATATCAAATCACCTTCCTGATCCAAACTGAAATATCAAATCACCTTCCTGATCCGAACTGAAATATCAAATCACCTTCCTGATCCAAACTGAAATATTGTTGTTGAGTGACAAAGTGTCTTTTGAATCAGAGAACAAAGTCAATAAGAACGCGTCCCAGAATACTACTGGAGAGGGAAAAGCAACTCCTAGACACAGAAACAATCAGAAATGACAATAATAACCAACGAAAAACTACTTTCAGTGTAACTGAAGAGTAAAGGCGTCCGTCCGCATGCTTTCCATCCGAAACAGTTTGGAACAGTTTGGAACAGATGACATTTTGTGATGTTTTGGTTCGTTATGGTCTTCGGTAAGGGTTTATTCGGCTGTTCGTGGACAAAAAAACATATCTTCGAGGCAAACCGAAGTTCGCTAGCTCAAGACTATGCCCCTACGTCAGTGATTGGTTAACAGTAGAGATTCTTCAATTAAGTGTTTTTGTCATTCAACAAGAGACTAATTGTATTCATGCTCATTTTTTTACTTGAGAAATACTGCACTAAACATCTTAGATGTAAAATTGAGTGACTAAGATCTCCTCTGCAAAAACGTGAAAATGAATGAGACATTTTAAGAGAGTATGAGAGCATACATTTGGTTCACCTAGCAGAGTTTGGCTAGGCGCCAGCCGAACCAGAGCATGCAGAGGGCTTAAGACATTGGTTGATCCCTCCCTAGGGAGAAGACATTCCAGTGCCTGTCACAGAGTGATGGATCATTACTCAATCATTACTCTGTCATAACACAGACAAATCAGTTATAACACAGTAATAACACAGTAATAACACAGTCATTACTCAGTCATTACACAGTCATTACACAGTCATTACACAGTCATTACACAGTCATAACAGTCATTACTTAGTCATTACACAGTCATTACACAGTCATTACACAGTCATAACACATTGGCACAAGATGACATTGAAGGATGGCTCCAACCAAAATATGTTGATGGCTCTGTGGGGTTCTGTTCACACAAACTGTGTGTGTGTGTGTGTGTGTGTGTGTGTGTGTGTGTGTGTGTGTGTGTGTGTGTGTGTGTGTGTGTGTGTGTGTGTGTGTGTGTGTGTGTGTGTGTGTGTGTGTGTGTGTGTGCGTGTGTGTGTGTGTAAGAGAGAGAGAGTAAAGGCCAATTCTTCTCGTTTTTCAAGCGAAGGTCTTTTAAGGGAGTATGCGAGCACACTCGTTTGGATCGGCTAGGAGCCAGCCGAACTGCAGCATGCGGACGCCTTTAGAGACAGAGACAAAGATAGAAAGAGACAGAAACCGAGAGAGGGTGAGAGAGGTTTCAGTCAGAGCGTTGCTGTGCTATCTGGTGCTCCTGTGTGAATGGTCTTTGAGAGGATGCCTGCGTGGCTCTTGGCTCGTTTAACGCTAGCTAATCTTTGTACAAATATCTACTTAGCACACACAGGACTGTTTGTCTACACACACTCTGCTTACTTACCAGTGTCTGGAGTTTATCAATGATTTAACAACACTATGTCAGTCTCACACACACAAACAGCAGAGTGTGTGTCAACACACCTAGAGGTCACTGACGCTAGAGGTCACACGTGCCTTTATTCAAACATAAGTGTGACTTCTACCTACGTAAAACTAGTCTTCTGATTCAGGGTGGCAAGCTGATGATGGATACTGCGCAGTCAGCAGTACAAAACAACAGTATGTAGGGACGGGAATGTTCCACTCCAATCAACCAGTCCATTTAGAGTTTGTGATAAAACTGTCCTCATTTGGAATGCAGCTTGTGTATTCCATCAGGTTTTTATAGGCCTGTATTTAATAGAGTACTCAAATACTCAAAACGTGATCTTTAATTTTTTTTAATCTAATACTGTAAAACTATTTGGTGGATTGTGCTTTGTGGCTGGCAAAACGGGAAGTGAAATTTTGTCATTTTAAAGTGTCTTGAGGAAAGTTAATTTGCTTTTACTTTAGTGTTCCATTTCTACATGTGCATTTACCGGGCACAACAACAAAAGAAAACAAGCCAAGCATCACACAGCTCTTCTCCCTAAATTCCCTTTCCCCTCTGTGTCTCATTCACTCAACTGCGTTTCGACCGCTCCCTACACACACGTGAGCTGAGTGTGCACACAAGCTCCCGTTAGGATACAAGCTCCCGTTAGGATTAGAGGTCGACCGATTATGATTTTTCAACGCCGATACCGATACCGATTATTGTAGGACCAAAAAAAGCCGATACCGATTAATCGGCCAATTATTATTTATTTTTTGTAATAATGACAATTACAATACTGAATGAACACTTATTTTAACTTAATATAATACATCAATCAAATCAATTTAGCCTCAAATAAATAATGAAACATGTTCAATTTGGTTTAGATAATGCAAAAACAAAGTGTTGGAGAAGAAAGTAAAAGTGCAATATGTGCCATGTAAGAAAGCTAACGTTTAAGTTCCTTGCTCAGAACATGAGAACATATGAAAGCTGGTGGTTCCTTTTAACATGAGTCTTCAATATTCCCAGGTAAGAAGTTTTAGGTTGTAGTTATTATAGGAACTATAGGACTATTTCTCTCTATACGATTTGTATTTCATATACCTTTGACTATTGGATGTTCTTATAGGAACTTTAGTATAGCCAGTGTAACAATATAGCTTCCATCCCTCTCCTTTCCGGCTCGACCCGGAAAACCTCGACAACAGCCACCCTCGAAGCAGCGTTACCCATGCAGAGCAAGGGGAACAACTACTCCAAGTCTCAGAGCGAGTGACGTTTGAAACGCTATTAGCGCGCACCCCGCTAGCTAGCTAGCCATTTCACATCGGTTACACCAGCCTAATCTCGGGAGTTGATAGGCGTGAAGTCATAAACAGCTCAATGCTTGAAGCATTGCGAAGAGCTGCTGGCAAAACGCATGAAAGTGCTGTTTGAATGAATGCTTACGAGCCTGCTGGTGCCTACCATCGCTCAGTCAGACTGCTCTATCAAATCATAGACTTAATTATAACATAATAACACACAGAAATACGAGCCGAGTTTATTCTTTCAGTGAAATACGGAACCGTTCCGTATTTTATCTAATGGGTGGCATTCATAAGTCTAAATATTGCTGTTACATTGCACAACCTTCAATGTTATGTCATAACTACGTAAAATTCTGGAAAATTAGTTCGCAACGAGCCAGGCGGCCCAAACTGTTGCACATACCCTGACTCTGCGTGCAATGAACGCAAGAGAAGTGACACAATTTAACCTGGTTAATATTGCCTGCTAACCTGGATTTCTTTTAGCTAAATATGCAGGTTTAAAAATATATACTTCTGTGTATTGATTTTAAGAAAGGCATTGATGTTTACTGCATTCGCGTAACAGGCGGGCTCCTCGTGAGGCAGGTGGTTAGAGCGTTGGACTAGTTTAACCGTAAGGTTCCAAGATTGAATCCCTGAGCTGACAAGGTAAAGATCTGTCGTTCTACCCCTGAACAAGGCAGTTAACCTACCGTTCCTAGGCCGTCATTGAAAATAAGAATGTGTTCTTAACTGACTTGCCTAGTTAAATAAAGGTGTAAAAAAAAATATTATAAAAAATTTAGAAAATCGGTGTAAAATCGTAAGTATTTAGACCCTTTGCTATGAGACTCGAAATTGAGCTCAGGGGCATCCTGTTTCCATTGATCATCCTTGAGATGTTTCTACAACTTGGAGTCCACCTGTGGTAAATTCAATTGATTGGACATGATTTGGAAAGGCACACATCTGTCTATATAAGGTCCTACAGTTGACAGTGCATGTCAGAACAAAAACCAAGCCATGAGGCCGAAGGAATTGTCCGTAGTACACCGAAACATGATTGTGTCGAGGCACAGATCTGGGGAAAGGTACCAAAACATTTCTGCTGCATTGAAGGTCCCCAAGAACACAGTGGCCTCCATCATTCTAAATGGAAGAAGTTTTGAACCACCAAGACTCTTCCCAGAGCTGGCCGCCCGGCCAAATTGAGCAATAGGGGGAGAAGGGCCTTGGTCAGGGAGGTGACCAAGAACCTGATGGTCACTCTGACAGAGCTCCAGAGTTCCTCTGTGGAGAACCTTCCAGAAGGACACCCATCTCTGCAGCACTCCACCAATCAGGCCTTTATAGTAGAGTGGCCAGACGGAAGCCACTCCTCTGTAAAAGGTACATGACAGCCCGCTTGGAGTTTGCCAAAAGGCAACTAAAAGGACTCTCAGACCATGAGAAACAAGATTATCTGGTCTGATGAAACCAAGATTGAACGCTTTAGCCTAAATGACAAGCGTTACTTCTGGAGGAAACCTGGTGGTGAAGCATGGTGGTGGCAGCATCATGCTGTGGGGATGTTTTTAAGTGACAGGGACTGGGAGACTAGTCAGGATCAAGGGAAAAATGAACGGAGCAAAGAACAGAGAGATCCTTAATGAAAACCTGCTCTAGTGTGCTCAGGACCTCAGACTGGGGCGAAGGTTCACCTTCCAATAGGACAACGACCCTAAGCACTCAGCCAAGACAACACAAGAGGGGCTTCGGTACAAGTATCTGAATATCCTTGAGTGGCCCAGCCAGAGCCTGGACTTGAACCTGATCTAACATCTCTGGAGAGACCTGAAAATAGCTGAGCAGCGACGCTCCCCATCCAACCTGGCAGTGCTTGAGAGGATCTGCAGAGAAGAATGGGAGAAACTCCCCAAATATAGGTGTGCCAAGAAGACTCATGGCTGTAATTGCTGCCAAAAGTGCTTCAACAAAGTACTGAGTAAAGGGTCTGAATACTTATGTAAATGTGATATTTCCGTTTTTAATTTTTTATAAATTTGCAAAAACTTCTAAAAACCCGTTTTTGCTTTGTCATTATGGAGGATTGCTGATGGATTGATGATGGAAAAAACAACTTCATCCATTTTAGAATAAGGCTGTAACGTAACAAAATGTGGAAAAAGTCAAGGGGTCTGAACACTTAACGAATGCACTGTATTATCACCGAGACAGGTCTCAAGGAGATTTATTCAACACCCTTGAAAGGCCAAAAGCACATAGTTTCAGGTACATCTGTGTAATGTGATCAATTGTTAGGTAGGTGGCAGGGATACAGGAGTGTGAGCAAACATCTACAACTTCTATGTCTCTCGAACTATGCAGACTTTTCACTCCTCCGCTTGCATTTTTTATCTCTGTCCTCCCTTTCCTTTCTCTTCCATGCTTCTCTCCTGCACAGCTATGTTCTCTATTCCCTCCCTCCTTCATTCCCCTCTCCTCTACCTCCTTTCTCCATCCCTCCCTCTCTCCCCCTCATCCTGTGTGGAAGAGGCTGTGGAAGGCTATTGAGGTATGCAGGGTCAGGCTTGGGAGGCAGGGTGGCTCGGAGCCCCAGGGGAGGGTACTGGACCCTGGCCACCTGTTGCTCCAGGTGGCCCTCTCTGAGACTGGACACCTAAAACCCCCAGGACATGAGAAACCTGACCCTACAACCCCTGCAACACTAAAGCACAATATGTCAAGTAAACTACACAGCCATAAATGCAAATCTACAGAACAATAGGTTTGATCTGTGGGAAAATGTTCAAATGAGCTTCCAGCAACCAAGCCTTTATAGTTGGCTATGTGTATGATCACCATTACACTAAAACACTAGTATAACCGCCTAATATGGATAGACTCACAGCCTAAAGTCGCTCTCTTTCACAAGCACAGTCCATAGTGCAGGCTATGAGAAACACACAGCATGCCCTACACTGAGATCTGACTTCACTGGAACATGCAGGTGATCCTGAGAGGGGCTTGTTCAAGACGAGAGTGACAAGCTGCACATTCCAGTGTAAAGAGATTATCCTGATTGGAGAACCATCATGCACACACATACACACACACACACACGCACGCGCACGCACACACACACACACAGAGTTAGGCCCGCAGTGTCACGTTCCTGACCTATTTATGTTAGTTTTTGTGTGTTAGTTGGTCAGGACGTGAGGTTGGGTGGGCATTCTATGTTTTCTGTTTCTGTGTTCGTTGTGGGTGATTGTCTCCTGTGTCCGTATGTCTGTTCGTACCACATGGGACTGTAGCGTTTGTTTGTTTCGTTTCGATGTCGTCTGTTTTCCTGTACGTAAGTTTATGTTTAGTTATGTAAGTTTATGTTCAGGTTGCGTCAACGTCGTTTTCTTATTTTGTAGTTTGGAAAGTGTTTTGTTTCGTTTCGTGTGCCATCTTAATTTATAATAAAGATGGCTTATTTCCCTGAGCCTGCGTTTTGGTCTGAAGATCCTTCTCTCCTCACCTCTTCCGAGGATGAGGAGAGCGTCAGCCGTTACAGAATCACCCACCAACACGCTAAGACCAAGCGGCAAGGGAAAACGAAACGGAGTAAGGGACAGGAGAGAAAGGAGCAATGGACATGGGACGATGTTTTGGATGGAAAGGGTTGCTACACTTGGGAGGAGATCCTGGCTGGGAGGGATCGCCTCCCATGGGAACAGGTGGAGGCATTGAGGAGAGCAGAGGCTACCTGGGAGAGGAACCGGAGCTATGAGGGAACGCGTCTGGCACGGAAGCCGAAAAAGCCCGTAAGTAATTCCCAAAAATTTCTTGGGGGGGGGCTAGGAGATAGTGGGCCAAGGGCAGGTAGGAGACCTGCGCCCACTTCCCAGGCTTACCGTGGAGAGCGGGAGTACGGGCAGGCGCCGTGTTACGCAGTAGAGCGCACGGTGTCTCCTGTACGAGTGCATAGCCCGGTGCGGGTTATTCCACCTCCCCGCACTGGGAGGGCTAGATTGGGTATTGAGCCAGGTGTCATGAGGCCGGCTCAACGCGTCTGGTCTCCAGTGCGTCTCCTCGGGCCGGCATACATGGCACCTGCCTTACGCATGGTTTCCCCGGTTCGCCTACATAGCCCGGTGCGGGTTATTCCACCTCCCCGCACTGGTCGGGCAACCGGGGGTATTCAACCAGGTAAGGTTGGGCAAGCTCAATGCTCAAGAGTGCCAGTACGCCTCCACGGTCCGGTATTTCCGGCACCACCTCCCCGCCCCAGCCTAGTACCTACAGTGTCTACACTACGCACTAGGCTACCAGTGCGTATCCTGAGCCCTGTTCCTCCTCCACGCACTCTCCCTGTAGTGCGTGTATCTAGCCCGGTGCCTCCAGTTCCGGCCCCACGCACTAAGCTACCAGTGCGTCTCCAGAGCCCTGTACACACTGTATATTCTCCCCCTACTAATCCTGATGTGCTTGTCCTCAGCCCGGCGTCACCAGTGCCGGTACCACGCATCAGGGGTAGAGTAGGCTTTGAGAATACAGTGTGCCCTGTCCCTGCTCCCCGCACTAGTATGAAGGTGCGTGTCCTTAGCCCGGTGCCTCCAGTTCCGGCACCACGCACCAGGTCTACAGTGCGCCGTATCCGGACAGAGCCATCCGTCTCCCCAGCGCCATCTGAGCCATCCGTCTCCCCAGCGCCATCTGAGCCATCCGTCTCCCCAGCGCCATCTGAGCCATCCGTCTCCCCAGCGCCATCTGAGCCATCCGTCTCCCCAGCGCCGTCTGAGCCATCCGTCTGCCAGGAGCCTGCAAAGCCGCCCGTCTGCCATGAGCCTGCAAAGCCGCCCGTCTGCCATGAGCCTACAGAGCCGTCAGCCAGACAGGAGCCGCTAGAGCCATCAGCCAGACAGGAGCCGCTAGAGCCGTCAGCCAGACAGGATCTGCCAGAGCCGCCAACCAGACAGGATCTGCCAGAGCCGCCAACCAGACAGGATCTGCCAGAGCCGCCAACCAGACAGGATCTGCCAGAGCCGCCAACCAGACAGGATCTGCCAGAGCCGCCAACCAGACAGGATCTGCCAGAGCCGCCAACCAGACAGGATCTGCCAGAGCCGCCAATCAGACAGGATCTGCCAGAGCCGCCAGAGAGCCATGAGCAGCCAGAGCCGCCAGAGAGCCATGAGCAGCCAGAGCCGTCAGAGAGCCATGAGCAGCCAGAGCCGTCAGAGAGCCATGAGCAGCTAGAGCCGTTAGAGAGCCATGAGCAGCCAGAGCCGTCAGAGAGCCATGAGCGTCGAGAGCCGTCAGCCTGCCATGAGCGTCGAGAGCCGTCAGCCTGCCATGAGCGTCGAGAGCCGTCAGCCTGCCATGAGCGTCGAGAGCCGTCAGCCTGCCATGAGCGTCGAGAGCCGTCAGCCTGCCATGAGCGTCGAGAGCCGTCAGCCAGCCATGAGCATCGAGATTCGTCAGTCAGCCATGAGCTGCCCTTCAGCCTGAAAAGGCTGGATACCCAGAACTGCCCATCAGTCCAGAGCTGTCTCTCTGTCCGGAGCTGCCTTTCAGTCCGGAGTTGCCCCTCTATCCTAATCTCCCTCTCTATCTTTATCTACCTCTATAGTCTTATCTATCCCTCTTTCTTGATTTATCTCTCTGTCCCGGTATTGTCATTATTAGATATGTTATTAGGAGGATTTTGTGGGGGAAGTAAGAGGGTGGACATTCTTGAAGGGAGGGGGCTAGGATGGATTATGGTGGGGTGGGAACCGCGCCCCGAGCCTGAACCACCACCGTGGTTAGATGCCCACCCAGACCCTCCCCTAGATTTTGTGCTGGTGCGTCCGGAGTTCGCACCTTGTGGGGGGGGTACTGTCACGTTCCTGACCTATTTATGTTAGTTTTTGTGTGTTAGTTGGTCAGGACGTGAGGTTGGGTGGGCATTCTATGTTTTCTGTTTCTGTGTTGGTTTTGGGTTGCCTGGTATGGCTCTTAATTAGAGGCAGGTGTTTGGCGTTCCTCTAATTAAGAGTCATATTTAGGTAGGCGTTGTCACAGTGTTCGTTGTCATGTGTTGTGTTAATTGTGTATAGGTGTGCGACGGGTCTTCGTACCCAGATTTGTTTTATATTTTTTCCGTGAGTGTTATGGAGCAGATTACTAGGACTTTAATTAAAGTACTCCATTCTACACTCTATTTGACTCTCCTGCGCCTGACTTCCTCTGCCACTTATACACGCCATTGTGACACGCAGATAGTTGCCTGCAGGCTGTTATGACTACATGATCGTACCCGCTGTAGCACAGATGAAAGCACACCCTCAGGAGTTATTTTTCTCCTTTTGCCAATTAACATTAAATCCTCTAAGAAAACAATAAACCTTTCCACAGTTGTAGCCAGAACTTAGACAGAACTCAAAACGTCCCACAGCGCCAGAACAAGAACTAAAGGACTATCAACCCAGAGTCACAGCCAGGACAAAAACGATCCATATAGTCTCAATCTATATTCATGGCATCAGAAGCAAAACAACAGCAACCAGAACCTAGCCAGAGTAAGCACTAACCACGGACCCATAGCCAGAACATAGCCAGTACAAGAGCTATCCTGCCCAGAACCAGAACTATCCAAGAAAACACATCCAGACAGAATGAGATCTATCCATTGAGTCATTGTCAAAACAAGAGCTATCCAATGAGTCCTAGCCAAGCCAAGCTATTCATAGACAGAACAAGACATACCTACTGAGAGTGGACCAAAACACCAATGCCAAACACACACCTATTAAGGCAACAAAAATAAGGACCTGTCATGTGTTTTTAACAACTCACAGTACTTCAAGGCCTGATGTTATCTTTCCAGAATAGGTCCATGGACCAATCCTTGTCTTTAACCCTGTTGTTAATAGTTAACGAATGTTGGGCTGGCATGAAAATGGAACAGTAAAATGTGTGTGTTCATGGCACACAGCTAAGGCTGCTCAAAACTGTGCCACCAAATAAGATCAGAAGACTGAGAAAGGAGAGAAAGCCAATCAGACTGGAATGAATTAGAGAATAGCTCTGACCGGCGACCACCGAAGGTCAACAACAAACTCTACCACACCAGAGTTACCAAACAAGATGTTCCTTAGATGTCCCTCAGACAGAGGCACAGGAATCAATGCCAAACATACATAGCCTCTTGGTAAACCAGTTCACTTATTCAGTTTAATTGAAGAGATCATTCTTCTTGATCTCTTCAAGTAAAGGTATGAAAAGATCACACATTTTAATGCAGTGGGCTAAATCAGGGTCACACAGAGTGTTTCTTGGTAGTCTTAAACAAATCTACTTTGAAACAAACACCTCACACACATGGTTATGGGCTTAAACAAAATAATACATCTGACATGGTACAGGTGTCGAGTTGAAATGTATTACATTTAGAGTTTGCATCCCAATATTACACTTTATATACACCACAGAAGACTGAAATATAACACAACTCTTTATATACACCACAGAAGACTGAAATATAACACAACTCTTTGACACAGAAACACTGCATTTTCTGTTTATTTTTTTAATTGTGTTTATTAATTATGAAATTATGAAAAATATGAATAATATTCCACCCATAAGGCCACTAGAGGACGATTTGGTTATTTGACTGCAGGAAAGGGTTTTAATAGCGATGGGGGGGAAATCGATACAGTTACATATCGGGATATTATTTTTTACAATATATTGTATCTTTTAGTTTTGACAATATCACAATATTATTTTTACACTAGCTGACTGTACCTGCACCAAAACAAAGTATTTTTCTTTCATAGCTTGTTCTCCATCTTCTATTTAAATAGGGAGCCAATTAGTTTTCATCACTTTTATTTCCATGACTGATTAAAACTTGTTTTCTCATGACGCTCTCTTCTCCCTCTGCTGAAGACATGGTGAGCAATATGTTTGGGACATAAAATCACAATAAAAAGACTATAAAATCACAGTATCGAATAGAAATACATATAGAATCATGAGAATCTCAATACATACATTATACAGTACCAGTCAAAGGTTTGGACACACCTACTCATTCTAGGGTTTTTCTTTATTTTTACTATTTTCTACATTGTAGAATAATAGTGAAGACATCAAAACTATGAACTAACACATATGGAATCATGTAGTAACCAAAAAAGTGTTAAACAAATCTAAATATATTTTAGATTTTTCAAAGTAGCCACCCTTTGCCTTGATGACAGCTTTGCACACGCTTGGCATTCTCTCAACCAGCTTCATGAGGTAGTCACCTGGAATGCATTTAAATTAACAGGTGTGCCTTGTTAAAAGTTCATTTGTGAAATTTCTTAATGAGTTTGTGCCAATCAGTTGTGTTGTGACAAGATAGAGTTGGTATACAGAAGATAGCACCATTTGGTAAAAGACCATGTCTATATTATGGCAAAAACAGCTAAAATAAGCAAAGAGAAACGACAGTCCATCATTAATTTAAGACATGAAGGTCAGTCAATCCGGAACATTTCAAGAACTTTGAAAGTTTCTTCAGGTGCAATCGCAAAAACCATCAAGCACTATGATGAAACTGGCTCTCATGAGGACCATCACAGGAAAGGAAGACCCAGAGTTAATAAATTCATTAGAGTTACCAGCCTCAGAAATTGGTTCCAACCGCTGTGTCTTTGCGAGACGCAGAGTAGGTGAACGGATGATCTCTGCATGTGTGGTTACCACCGTGAAGCATGGAGGAGGAGGTGTGATGGTGTGGGGGTGCTTTGCTGGTGACACTGTTGGTGATTTATTTAGAATTCAAGGCACAGTTAACCAGCATGGCTACCACAGCATTCTGCAGCGATACGCCATCCCATCTGGTTTGTGCATAGTGGGACTATCATTTGTTTTTCAACAGGACAATGACCCAACACACCTTCAGGCTGTGTAAGGGCTATTTGACCAAGAAGGAGAGTGATGGAGTGCTGCATCAAATGACCTGGCCTCCACAATCACCTGACCTCAACCCAATTGAGATGGTTTGGGATGAGTTGGACTGCAGTGCGAAGGAAAATCAGCCAACAAGTGCTCAGTGTATGTGGGAACTCCTTCAAGACTGTTGGAAAAGCATTCCAGGTGAAGCTGGTTGAGAGAATGCCAAGAGTGTGCAAAGCGTTCATCAAGGCAAAGCGTGGCTATTTTGAAGAATCTAAAATATAAAAAATATTTTGATTTGTTTAACACTTTTTTGGTTACTACATGATTCATATGTGTTATTTCATAGTTTTGATGACTTCACTATTATTCTACAATGTAGAAAATAGTACTAATAAAGAAAAACCCTTGAATGAGTAGTTGTGTCAGAACTTTTGACTGGTACTGTATTTACAAAAGTATGTGTACACCCCTTCAAATTACTGGATTCGGCTATTTCAACCACACCGGTTGCTGACAGGTGTATAAAATCGACCACACAGCCATGCAATCTCCATAGACGAACTTTGGCAGTAGAATGGCTTACTGGAGAGCTTAGTGACTTTTAAGGTGGCACTGTCCCACATTTCCAACAAGTTAGTTCATCAAATTTATGCCCCGCTAGAGCTGCCCTGGTCAACAGTAAGTGCTGTTATTGGGAAGTGGAAACGTCTAGGAGCAACAATGGTTCAGCCGCAAAGTGGTAGGCCATGTAAAAATCGTCTGTCCTCGGTTGCAACACTCACTACTGTGTTCCAAACAGCCTCTGGAAGCAACGTCAGGCTGTTATAGCAGCAAAGGTGGGGGGGACCAACTCCATATTAATGCCCATGATTTTTGAATAAGATGTTTGATGAGCAGGTGTCCACATACTTTTTGTCATGTAGTGTATCATATCGGCACCAAAGTATCGTGATAATATGGTATCATGAGATCCCTGGCAATTTCAAGCCCTCATTTTTAATCCATCTGACATCATGGATTGAGCTGAAACAATCTCTCCAGCTGACAGGGTGTCTTGTCGGTGAGGTCTATTTTCTATGCGAGGCAGTTGGGCTAAATGTATTCTAAATAGAGCAGTGACAATCTCACCCATTCGCTGATTCGCCAAGAGCTCATTAGCCCATTGGATTTGAAAAACATATTTTGTCATTTAAATAATTCCTCAGCAAAGGGATGATATGAGACTCATTGAGAGACGCCCTTGACAGCTCACAGCTAAAAGACATTCAGGCATTCCACCGCATTGATGGTTCAGAAGAGTTGACCAGCTGTCAATTTATTGTAATTGGGTTATTCTTGCACAGTGTACGTTTGGTTTAGTGATGAGGGGAGTGGGTTCTTTTTAAAAGAACACAATTAGTGGTGTCAAAGGTGTGCGTCATGAGATAAAATCCAATCTGTTTCGGTTGACATTGAGGCAGGCTAATAAATAAGATGTAGGCATGAAACCAACGATTTGGGGAGGGAATTTGGCAGCGCTTTGCCATGTCTGTTTTCTGTTACTCTCCTCTATAGGAACGACTACGGACTGAGGCCTGCAAAAATCTACACACTTTTGGTCTTAAAATGACAATGTTTTTACCAAAAAATAATATACATTTCTATCATGAGAATAATACAAAATGCATTCAGACACAAAGATCTAACGTTTGAGAAACTAATTTGGCAAAAAAAGACGCAATTCCGAAAGCTGAAGGCAGAAATGGTCAAAAGCTACTACCCCCATCACTCAATGCGTCGCAAAACTATCTTCTACAACCATCCTACAATCACATTTTCAAATTAGTACTTTTTATGACCATTTCGTTCCATATTCCCAATATTAAGCGCGCAGTCTTTGCTTCTATTGATTTGGCCTGAAAAGTAGTTGAATCAAATAAAGACGTGGAAACAAAACAATTGTTACACACAAAGTTAGCGAGGTACCCGCATCCCGATTACAACATTGAAAAACGATGAACATACAAGGTTTATGTTATCACACATCCGTGTCTAAAATATGATTACCTGAGTGAATCCGTTATTACATAAATAAAAGCATATTGTTAACTTGTAACGCATGTGTCATTACTTCGCGTAGTACCTACCGCAAGACAGGGATCATTAGTAAAGAAAAACTTACCAAAACGTGCTATAGTTGGTATTTACTCCTCGGACAACAATCGATCTCTTTCTCAGCTTTTTACTTCAGTAAAATCCGGGGGGAAAAACACTTTTCCTTTTTCTTTACTGCTTTAGTAATTTACTGCGATGCCACCGACATTTTCTTAGGCTCCCCAAGTTCTCACATTGAATGGCCGTTTTTGGATGACTGAGCTCTCAAACAATTCTCCCCTTTGCGACGCCTTTTCGGGTCCACCCACTTCCCAAGAAGGGGGAGGGATCTGAACAATAGGGGCTCGCTCCCAAATCACAAAGTTTGGTAAAGCCCTCTAGTATCCCCCAAGAAACACACTCTATTGTCAGGCCCAGTGGTTCTCACCGCAGTGCGTAATGATGAAATGTGTTGTTATAATGAATGTATGTACCTGTGCATAAAATACTTTAATAGGAACAGTGTAAGACAAACAAAAAAAGTTCCCAAAAGTTCTACATGGTGGGGGGAGAAAGAATGCCCCTCCCCCTCATCCCCTAGACTGGTGTGTTCCTCCTGTTTGTATTGAGCCAGTCCATTGAAGCCCGCATGCCTCTATCTCTCTCTAGCGCAGCTGTCAGGAGATGGAGGCAGTAAGAGGCATCGCAATACTCTCTCTCTCTCTCTCTCTCTCATACTACAGTGATCACAGAAAATAACCCATGGCATGCCTCACAAATTCTACTTCACTTCAATCAGCGTCATTTGAAATGAGGGTGCCAAACTGTCCACTTAATTAATAAAGGACTATCCTGACTAAGATTACAGGGGTTTGACAGGGTCCAGTTGGTGGGGGGTTGTCCGGGAGCTGAGTGGAGGAGATTCCACCATGCACCTGAGCAGTTATTGCAACACAGTGGGGTGTTATTGGCACACAAAGCCTTGCCACTTTGAGACACCTGTTGTTGTTGTTCAAGGTGAAAGTGTATGAAGTGTGTGTGGTGTTTGGGGTAGCTGGGTTGTTGTGTGTGTGGTGTTTGGGGTAGCTGGGTTGTTGTGTGTGTGGTGTTTGGGGTAGCTGGGTGGTTGTGTGTGTGGTGTTTGGGGTAGCTGGGTTGTTGTGTGTGTGGTGTTTGGGGTAGCTGGGTTGTTGTGTGTGTGGTGTTTGGGGTAGCTGGGTTGTTGTGTGTGTGGTGTTTGGGGTAGCTGGGTTGTTGTGTGTGTGGTGTTTGGGGTAGCTGGGTGGTTGTGTGTGTGGTGTTTGGGGTAGCTGGGTTGTTGTGTGTGTGGTGTTTGGGGTAGCTGGGTTGTTGTGTGTGTGGTGTTTGGGGTAGCTGGGTTGTTGTGTGTGTGGTGTTTGGGGTAGCTGGGTTGTTGTGTGTGTGGTGTTTGGGGTAGCTGGGTTGTTGTGTGTGTGGTGTTTGGGGTAGCTGGGTTGTTGTGTGTGTGGTGTTTGGGGTAGCTGGGTGGTTGTGTGTGTGGTGTTTGGGGTAGCTGGGTTGTTGTGTGTGTGGTGTTTGCGGTGGCTGGGTGGTTGTGTGTGTGTTGTTTGGGGTAGCTGGGTTGTTGTGTGTGTGGTGTTTGGGGTAGCTGGGTGGTTGTGTGTGTGTTTGTGTGTGTGTGTGTGTGTGTGTGTGTGTGTGTGTGTGTGTTAGTGCCAGTGTGCAGTTGCTCCTGTCTGTTCTTTATGCCCCCCCCCCCCCCCCCCCCTCCTGCTAGTTCATATCCACATGTTATCGGTATGCATGGGACTGATGATATTATTGACATGTTGGTGAAATAATCACGCTCATTCGTCAGTTCGACTAACACTAAACAGTGTCCATAATCAGACATGCTCACTCATAAAGTAAGGAAACTCTCTCCCTGTCCTGTGTACACAGACACACACACACACGCACATGTTTTGGAGAGTCATCATCAGTATTTGAGGGTGTTTTCCCAAAGCTGTGGTGTGGGTGTGGTTTGCCAGTGCTTGGCCAGTGTACTGGTGTTGCTGTTGCGACTGCTTGGGGGGCTGTTTCTATGTGGTTATCAAACTCTGGACTGCTCTGGACCCTCCAGTGACCACTAGGAGCAGAGCAAGAGGGTCCCAAACTCTCAACCAACCCCTCCATACCGCCTCTTCCCCCTCCCCCTCTCCTCTCTGTGCTGGTCTGGCTGAATTAGGCCTGGACAAAAGGCTTTGTAGCCCGGCCATGAAAGGCCCATTAACCATACTGCAGCCCCCAGAGGCCTTGCCCGCAGCAGACCACCTCCCAGAATGCCTCTCTCTCAGCAGGCTGCTGTCCCAGCATGCAACGCTCCCCTTCAGCTAGGCTGTCCTGTCACCACTCCTAGCTTCAGCCCCCCCAACCCCCAAACCCCATTATAGACCCAGACAAAGTTGTCATGTAGATTGTTATGAATTAAGTTATTAGAGTGACAGAGAGGGAGTGAGAAGTTGGGGAAAATAGTGGGAAAGTGGACTGTTTTTACTGTGTGAATGTTGGCAGTGTTTAGGCTGTGTATTAGATGTGAAGAAGCTGTGTATCTATCTGTTTGTACTGTGTATACATATAGACTGTTTACAGCCTATTGTATGTAGCTAGTAGGTACTCATTGAGTATGAATGAAAATCATTAGCTAACTACAGCACTACAACGTCTCAGTTATATCAATGTTGATCACTGTGCATTGATCATATCGAATAAGCAATATAAATAAATAAAGTACAGAATAAAAATGGGTTTGCGTGACCATTGAATGCATGTCATTTCCTGTGTCTGCAGGTGTGTGTGGGGTACTGTACGCATCAATGTTGAGTGTGATGTTCTCCTAACCCCGCCCACAGTCTCTTCAGTCTTCACTGAGCACACTACTCTATTATGCATGTGGGCGCCATGACAACGACCCCCTCACACGGTGTCTCCTACTGACCTTAGCAGCTGTGTCACATCCTCACTGTGACAAAACACTGAACAAATCACACACACACACACACACACACACACACACACACACACACACACACACACACACACACACACACACACACACACACACACACACACACACACACACACACACACACACACACACACACACACACACACACACACACACACACACACACACACACACACCTACCTGCTAATGTACGCTTGCACACTATGACACAAGTGCACTGAAGTACCCTCTTAAAATGTTAGAACTGAGAACATACAGTCTTACACATTTGGAACCACGTAAAGATAAGAAATTATCTGAAAATAAAGCTGTGCACATCCACCCTTCAGGACTCAAAATACTCACCACTACAGACTAAAAACTTTGCAAGTTGCAAAAAATGTGATTCAAGCCGTGAATGCTGATTGATTGACAACAGTGATATATCAGATTGTATTGTATACCACAGGTCAGACAAAACATGTATTTTTACTCTTTTAATTATGTTGGTAAACAGTTTATAATAGCAATAAGGCACCTCGGGGGTTTGTGGAACATGGCCAATATACCACAGCTAAGGGCTGTATGCAGGCACTCCACATTGCGTCATGCTTAAGAACAGCCCTTAGCCATGGTATATTGGCCAAATACAGTGCCTTGCAAAAGTATTCATCATGCATTACAACCTGTAATTTAAATTGATTTTTATTTGGATTTTATGTAATGGACGTACACAAAATAGTCCAAATTGTTGAAGTGAAACAAAAAAAAAATACTAATTTCAAAAAATGGAAAAGTGGTGCGTGCATATCTATTCACCCCCTTTGCTATGAAGCCCCTAAATAAGATCTGGTGCAACCAATTACCTTCAGAAGTCACATAATTAGTTAAAGTCCACCTGTGTGCAATCTCAGTGTCACATGATCTGTCACCTGATCTCAGTATATACACACCTGTTCTGAAAGGCCCCAGAGTCTGCAACACCACTAAGCAAGGGGCACCACCAAGCAAGTGGCACCATGAAGACCAAGGAGCTCTCCAAACAGGTCAGGGACAAAGTTGTGGAGAAGTACAGATCAGGGTTTGGTTATAAAAAAAATATCCAAAACTTTGAACATCCAACGGAGCACCATTAAATCCATTATTAAAAATTGGAAAGAATATGGCACCACAACAAACCTGCCAAAAGAGGGCCGCCCACCAAAACTCACGGACCAGGCAAGGAGGGCATTAATCAGAGGCAACAAATAAACCAAAGATTACCCTGAAGGAGCTGTAAAGCGCCACAGTGGAGATTGGAGTATCTGTCCATATGACCACTTTAAGCCGTACACTCCACAGAGCTGGGCTTTACAGAAGAGTGGCCAGAAAAAATACATTGCTTAAAGAAAAAATAAGCAAACACGTTTGGTGTTCGCCAAAAGGCATGTGGGAGACTCCACAAACATATGGAAGAAGGTACTCTGATCAGATGAGACTAAAATGTTGTTTTTTGGCCATCAAGGAAAACGCTATGTCTGGCGCAAACCCAACACCTCTCATCACCCCGAGAACGCCGTTTTTCATCTGCAGGGACTGGGAAACTGGTCAGAATTGAAAGAATGTTGGATGGCGCTAAATACAGGGAAATTCTTGAGGGAAACCTGTTTCAGTCTTCCAGAGATTTGAGACTGGGACAGAAGTTCACCTTCCATCAGGACAATGACCCTGAGCATACTGCTAAAGCAACACTCGAATAGTTTAAGGGGAAACATTTAAATGTCTTGGAATGGCTTAGTTAAAACCCAGACCTCAATCCAATTGAGAATCTGTGGTATGACTTAAAGATTGCTGTCCACCAGCGGAACCCATCCAACTTGAAGGAGCAGGAGCAGTTTTGCCTTGAAGAATTGGCAAAAGTCCCAGTGGCTAGATGTGCCAAGCATATAGAGACATATCCCAAGAGACTTGCAGCTGTAATTGCTGCAAAAGGTGGCTCTATAAAGTATTGACTTTGGGGGTTGAATAGTTATGCACGCTCAAGTTTTCTGTTTTTTTGTCTTATTTCTTGTTTGTTTCACAATAAATAAAAAATTGCATCTTCAAAGTGGTAGGCATGTTGTGTAACTCAAAATGTTCTGTTCTTTCTCTCTCTGACTGTGCTGGGGCTCACTGCTGTGTGTATGTGTGTGTAAAAAAACCTAATCAAATTTATTTGTCACATGCGCCGAATACAACAAGTGTAGACCTTACAGAGAAATGCTTACTTACAAGCCCATAACCAACAATGTTTTAAGAAGTGTGTATGCCTTAATTTTCATGTACACAACCGTTCAAAAGTTTGGGGTTACTTAGAAATGTCCTTGTTTTTTTAAAGAAAAGCAAAAAATGTTGTCCATTAAAATAACATCAAATTGATCAGAAATACAGCGTAGACATTGTTAATGTTTTAAATTACTATTGTTGCTGGAGACGACAGATTTTCTATGGAATATCTACATAGGTGTACAGAGGCCCATTATCAGCAACCATCCCTCCTGTGTTCTGAAAATAAATTTATAAAATCTGTACATTATAGGAACACCTGTAATTACAAAAGTACAATGATTCATGTTTTGCTTTAGCTTGAGATTAAGCATCACTGGTAGACACTTTGTAAGTGCATGAAGAGGTCAACTGTACAAAGGTCAGATATCTGTGTGTTGAAACTATACTTTCAGTTCCGGTTGATACTATGCTCCAGTCTTACTTCTGCTAGCACATAATAGCAATAGCAGGAAGAAGGATTGGGAAACTAACTGCAAATAATAATAAGCTGAACTCCGCCTAGCAGGAACATCATTGTATTAGCAACTATTAATTATGAGTTTATATGGTATTAAATTTAAGGGACATCACCCTGGGCGGGGTGATTCTCAGTAGGGGATAAAAAGGGAAAACACCATCTTTTGTACTGAGTGTGTTACTTGCAAATTACTGTAAGTATATACTCCGGGTTGCAATCTGGCTTGCAATCCTTATTAAACAAACTAACCTCTGATCTAAGAAGTTTCCTGTGGTCTCTTGTATAATATAGGGCAGAATTCCCTTACAGTTCCAATGGCACGTTGTGTTAGCTAATCCAAGTTTATCATTTTAAAAGGCTAATTGATCAATTAAAATGCTAAACTTGGATTAGCTAACACAATGTGCCATTGGAACACAGGAGTGATGGTTGCTGAAAATGGGCCTCTGTACACCTATGTAGATATTCCATTAAATAATCAGCCGTTTTCAGCTACAATAGTCAATTACAACATTAACAATGTCTACACTGTATTTCTGATCAATGTGATGTTATTTTAATGGACAAAAACAAGGACATTTCTGAGTGACCCCAAAGTTTTGAACGGTAGTATATGTGTGTGTGTTTTCGTGTGTGTTCTTGTGTTCATGTGTGAGTCTGTGTATGTCTGAGCCAGGGATATAGCGTGTAATGTGCTTCATTGGTTCTCATTCCTGTGTGATTGAGCCATTAGCCTGTGGAGCCATGCTCAGGTGGGGTCAGGGTGAGTTACAACGTAGGAGGAACTGTATCCAGGAGGGATTTACCTCTGACTCTGATGCTGTGGTCTGGGCTGTGTTGTGACTGACTCTAATGCTGTGGTCTGGTCTGTGTTGTGACTGACTCTGATGCTGTGGTCTGGGCTGTGTTGTGACTGATTCTAATGCTGTGGTCTGGGCTGTGTTGTGACTGACTAATGCTGTGGTCTGGGCTGTGTTGTGACTGACTCTAATGCTGTGGTCTGGTCTGTGTTGTGACTGACTAATGCTGTGGTCTGGGCTGTGTTGTGACTGACTCTGATGCTGTGGTCTGGTCTGTGTTGTGACTGACTCTAATGCTGTGGTCTGGTCTGTGTTGTGACTGACTCTAATGCTGTGGTCTGGGCTGTGTTGTGACTGACTCTAATGCTGTGGTCTGGGCTGTGTTGTGACTGACTCTAATGCTGTGGTCTGGGCTGTGTTGTGACTGACTCTGATGCTGTGGTCTGGTCTGTGCTGTGACTGACTGATGCTGTGGTCTGGGCTGTGTTGTGACTGACTCTGATGCTGTGGTCTGGGCTGTGTTGTGACTGAAGTCAACTCTTTTCCTAGTGGGGTGAAGTTGTGACTCTAGACTGTAGTAGTGCAGGTCTGGCGTTCAGTGTAAGTTGTGACTCTAGACTATAGTAGTGTAGGTCTAGCGTTTAGTGTAAGTTGTGACTAGACTGTAGTAGTGTAGGTCTGGCGTTCAGTGTAAGTTGTGACTCTAGACTATAGTAGTGTTTGTCTGGCGTTCAGTGTAAGTTGTGACTCTAGACTATAGTAGTGTAGGTCTGGCGTTCAGTGTAAGTTGTGACTCTAGACTATAGTAGTGTTTGTCTGGCGTTCAGGGTAAGTTGTGACTCTAGACTATAGTAGTGTTTGTCTGGCGTTCAGTGTAAGTTGTGACTCTAGACTATAGTAGTGTAGGTCTAGCGTTTAGTGTAAGTTGTGACTAGACTGTAGTAGTGTAGGTCTGGCGTTCAGTGTAAGTTGTGATTCTAGACTATAGTAGTGTAGGTCTGGCGTTCAGTGTAAGTTGTGACTATAGTAGTGTAGGCCTGGCGTTCAGTGTAAGTTGTGACTCTAGACTATAGTAGTGTAGGTCTGGCGTTCAGTGTAAGTTGTGACTAGACTATAGTAGTGTAGGTCTGGCGTTCAGTGTAAGTTGTGACTCTAGACTATAGTAGTGTAGGTCTGGCGTTCAGTGTAAGTTGTGACTCTAGACTATAGTAGTGTAGGTCTGGCGTTCAGTGTAAGTTGTGACTCTAGACTATAGTAGTGTAGGTCTGGCGTTCAGTGTAAGTTGTGACTCTAGACTATAGTAGTGTAGGTCTGGCGTTCAGTGTAAGTTGTGACTCTAGACTATAGTAGTGTAGGTCTGGCGTTCAGTGTAAGTTGTGACTCTAGACTATAGTAGTGTAGGTCTGGCGTTCAGTGTAAGTTGTGACTCTAGACTATAGTAGTGTAGGTCTGGCGTTCAGTGTAAGTTGTGACTCTAGACTATAGTAGTGTAGGTCTGGCGTTCAGTGTAAGTTGTGACTAGACTATAGTAGTGTTTGTCTGGCGTTCAGTGTAAGTTGTGACTCTAGACTATAGTAGTGTAGGTCTGGCGTTCAGTGTAAGTTGTGACTCTAGACTATAGTAGTGTAGGTCTGGCGTTCAGTGTAAGTTGTGACTCTAGACTATAGTAGTGTAGGTCTGGCGTTCAGTGTAAGTTGTGACTCTAGACTATAGTAGTGTAGGTCTGGCGTTCAGTGTAAGTTGTGACTCTAGACTATAGTAGTGTAGGTCTGGCGTTCAGTGTAAGTTGTGACTCTAGACTATAGTAATGTAGGTCTGGCGTTCAGTGTAAGTTGTGACTCTAGACTATAGTAGTGGAGGTCTGGCGTTCAGTGTAAGTTGTGACTCTAGACTATAGTAGTGTTTGTCTGGCGTTCAGTGTAAGTTGTGACTCTAGACTATAGTAGTGTAGATCTGGCGTTCAGTGTAAGTTGTAACTCTAGACTATAGTAGTGTAGGTCTGGCGTTCAGTGTAAGTTGTGACTCTAGACTATAGTAGTGTAGGTCTGGCATTCAGTGTAAGTTGTGACTCTAGACTATAGTAGTGTAGGTCTGGCGTTCAGTGTAAGTTGTGACTCTAGACTATAGTAGTGTAGGTCTGGCGTTCAGTGTAAGTTGTGACTCTAGACTATAGTAGTGTTTGTCTGGCGTTCAGTGTAAGTTGTGACTCTAGACTATAGTAGTGTAGGTCTGGCGTTCAGTGTAAGTTGTGACTCTAGACTATAGTAGTGTAGGTCTGGCGTTCAGTGTAAGTTGTGACTCTAGACTATAGTAGTGTAGGTCTGGCGTTCAGTGTAAGTTGTGACTCTAGACTATAGTAGTGTAGGTCTGGCGTTCAGTGTAAGTTGTGACTCTAGACTATAGTAGTGTAGGTCTGGCGTTCAGTGTAAGTTGTGACTCTAGACTATAGTAGTGTAGGTCTGGCGTTCAGTGTAAGTTGTGACTCTAGACTATAGTAGTGCAGGTCTGGTGTTCAGTGTAAGTTGTGAATAGACTATAGTAGTGTAGGTCTGGCGTTCAGTGTAAGTTGTGACTCTAGACTATAGTAGTGTAGGTCTGGCGTTCAGTGTAAGTTGTGACTCTAGACTATAGTAGTGTAGGTCTGGCGTTCAGTGTAAGTTGTGACTCTAGACTATAGTAGTGTAGGTCTGGCGTTCAGTGTAAGTTGTGACTCTAGACTATAGTAGTGTTTGTCTGGCGTTCAGTGTAAGTTGTGACTCTAGACTATAGTAGTGTAGGTCTGGCGTTCAGTGTAAGTTGTGACTCTAGACTATAGTAGTGTAGGTCTGGCGTTCAGTGTAAGTTGTGACTCTAGACTATAGTAGTGTTTGTCTGGCGTTCAGTGTAAGTTGTGACTCTAGACTATAGTAGTGTAGGTCTGGCGTTCAGTGTAAGTTGTGACTCTAGACTGTAGTAGTGGAGGTCTGGCGTTCAGTGTAAGTTGTGACTCTAGACTATAGTAGTGTTTGTCTGGCGTTCAGTGTAAGTTGTGACTCTAGACTATAGTAGTGTAGATCTGGCGTTCAGTGTAAGTTGTAACTCTAGACTATAGTAGTGTAGGTCTGGCGTTCAGTGTAAGTTGTGACTCTAGACTATAGTAGTGTAGGTCTGGCATTCAGTGTAAGTTGTGACTCTAGACTATAGTAGTGTAGGTCTGGCGTTCAGTGTAAGTTGTGACTCTAGACTATAGTAGTGTAGGTCTGGCGTTCAGTGTAAGTTGTGACTCTAGACTATAGTAGTGTTTGTCTGGCGTTCAGTGTAAGTTGTGACTCTAGACTATAGTAGTGTAGGTCTGGCGTTCAGTGTAAGTTGTGACTCTAGACTATAGTAGTGTAGGTCTGGCGTTCAGTGTAAGTTGTGACTCTAGACTATAGTAGTGTAGGTCTGGCGTTCAGTGTAAGTTGTGACTCTAGACTATAGTAGTGTAGGTCTGGCGTTCAGTGTAAGTTGTGACTCTAGACTATAGTAGTGTAGGTCTGGCGTTCAGTGTAAGTTGTGACTCTAGACTATAGTAGTGTAGGTCTGGCGTTCAGTGTAAGTTGTGACTCTAGACTATAGTAGTGCAGGTCTGGTGTTCAGTGTAAGTTGTGAATAGACTATAGTAGTGTAGGTCTGGCGTTCAGTGTAAGTTGTGACTCTAGACTATAGTAGTGTAGGTCTGGCGTTCAGTGTAAGTTGTGACTCTAGACTATAGTAGTGTAGGTCTGGCGTTCAGTGTAAGTTGTGACTCTAGACTATAGTAGTGTAGGTCTGGCGTTCAGTGTAAGTTGTGACTCTAGACTATAGTAGTGTTTGTCTGGCGTTCAGTGTAAGTTGTGACTCTAGACTATAGTAGTGTAGGTCTGGCGTTCAGTGTAAGTTGTGACTCTAGACTATAGTAGTGTAGGTCTGGCGTTCAGTGTAAGTTGTGACTCTAGACTATAGTAGTGTTTGTCTGGCGTTCAGTGTAAGTTGTGACTCTAGACTATAGTAGTGTAGATCTGGCGTTCAGTGTAAGTTGTGACTCTAGACTATAGTAGTGTAGGTCTGGCGTTCAGTGTAAGTTGTGACTCTAGACTGTAGTAGTGTTTGTCTGGCGTTCAGTGTAAGTTGTGACTCTAGACTGTAGTAATGTAGGTCTGGCGTTCAGTGTAAGTTGTGACTAGACTGTAGTAGTGTTTGTCTGGCGTTCAGTGTAAGTTGTGACTCTAGACTATAGTAGTGTAGGTCTGGCGTTCAGTGTAAGTTGTGACTCTAGACTATAGTAGTGTACGTCTGGCGTTCAGTGTAAGTTGTGACTCTAGACTGTAGTAGTGTAGGTCTGGCGTTCAGTGTAAGTTGTGACTCTAGACTATAGTAGTGTAGGTCTGGCGTTCAGTGTAAGTTGTGACTCTAGACTATAGTAGTGTAGGTCTGGCGTTCAGTGTAAGTTGTGACTCTAGACTATAGTAGTGTAGGTCTGGCGTTCAGTGTAAGTTATGACTCTAGACTATAGTAGTGTTTGTCTGGCGTTCAGTGTAAGTTGTGACTCTAGACTGTAGTAGTGTAGGTCTGGCGTTCAGTGTAAGTTGTGACTCTAGACTATAGTAGTGTAGGTCTGGCGTTCAGTGTAAGTTGTGACTCTAGACTATAGTAGTGTAGGTCTGGCGTTCAGTGTAAGTTGTGACTCTAGACTATAGTAGTGTAGGTCTGGCGTTCAGTGTAAGTTGTGACTCTAGACTATAGTAGTGTAGGTCTGGCGTTCAGTGTAAGTTGTGACTCTAGACTATAGTAGTGTAGGTCTGGCGTTCAGTGTAAGTTGTGACTCTAGACTATAGTAGTGTAGGTCTGGCGTTCAGTGTAAGTTGTGACTCTAGACTATAGTAGTGTAGGTCTGGCGTTCAGTGTAAGTTGTGACTCTAGACTATAGTAGTGTAGGTCTGGCGTTCAGTGTAAGTTGTGACTCTAGACTATAGTAGTGTAGGTCTGGCGTTCAGTGTAAGTTGTGACTCTAGACTATAGTAGTGTAGGTCTGGCGTTCAGTGTAAGTTGTGACTCTAGACTATAGTAGTGTAGGTCTGGCGTTCAGTGTAAGTTGTGACTCTAGACTATAGTAGTGTAGGTCTGGCGTTCAGTGTAAGTTGTGACTCTAGACTATAGTAGTGTAGGTCTGGCGTTCAGTGTAAGTTGTGACTCTAGACTGTAGTAGTGTAGGTCTGGCGTTCAGTGTAAGTTGTGACTCTAGACTATAGTAGTGTAGGTCTGGCGTTCAGTGTAAGTTGTGACTCTAGACTATAGTAATGTAGGTCTGGCGTTCAGTGTAAGTTGTGACTCTAGACTATAGTAGTGTAGGTCTGGCGTTCAGTGTAAGTTGTGACTCTAGACTATAGTAATGTAGGTCTGGCGTTCAGTGTAAGTTGTGACTCTAGACTATAGTAGTGGAGGTCTGGCGTTCAGTGTAAGTTGTGACTCTAGACTATAGTAGTGTTTGTCTGGCGTTCAGTGTAAGTTGTGACTCTAGACTATAGTAGTGTAGATCTGGCGTTCAGTGTAAGTTGTAACTCTAGACTATAGTAGTGTAGGTCTGGCGTTCAGTGTAAGTTGTGACTCTAGACTATAGTAGTGTAGGTCTGGCATTCAGTGTAAGTTGTGACTCTAGACTATAGTAGTGTAGGTCTGGCGTTCAGTGTAAGTTGTGACTCTAGACTATAGTAGTGTAGGTCTGGCGTTCAGTGTAAGTTGTGACTCTAGACTATAGTAGTGTTTGTCTGGCGTTCAGTGTAAGTTGTGACTCTAGACTATAGTAGTGTAGGTCTGGCGTTCAGTGTAAGTTGTGACTCTAGACTATAGTAGTGTAGGTCTGGCGTTCAGTGTAAGTTGTGACTCTAGACTATAGTAGTGTAGGTCTGGCGTTCAGTGTAAGTTGTGACTCTAGACTATAGTAGTGTAGGTCTGGCGTTCAGTGTAAGTTGTGACTCTAGACTATAGTAGTGTAGGTCTGGCGTTCAGTGTAAGTTGTGACTCTAGACTATAGTAGTGTAGGTCTGGCGTTCAGTGTAAGTTGTGACTCTAGACTATAGTAGTGCAGGTCTGGTGTTCAGTGTAAGTTGTGAATAGACTATAGTAGTGTAGGTCTGGCGTTCAGTGTAAGTTGTGACTCTAGACTATAGTAGTGTAGGTCTGGCGTTCAGTGTAAGTTGTGACTCTAGACTATAGTAGTGTAGGTCTGGCGTTCAGTGTAAGTTGTGACTCTAGACTATAGTAGTGTAGGTCTGGCGTTCAGTGTAAGTTGTGACTCTAGACTATAGTAGTGTTTGTCTGGCGTTCAGTGTAAGTTGTGACTCTAGACTATAGTAGTGTTTGTCTGGCGTTCAGTGTAAGTTGTAACTCTAGACTATAGTAGTGTAGGTCTGGCGTTCAGTGTAAGTTGTGACTCTAGACTATAGTAGTGTAGGTCTGGCATTCAGTGTAAGTTGTGACTCTAGACTATAGTAGTGTAGGTCTGGCGTTCAGTGTAAGTTGTGACTCTAGACTATAGTAGTGTAGGTCTGGCGTTCAGTGTAAGTTGTGACTCTAGACTATAGTAGTGTAGGTCTGGCATTCAGTGTAAGTTGTGACTCTAGACTATAGTAGTGTAGGTCTGGCGTTCAGTGTAAGTTGTGACTCTAGACTATAGTAGTGTAGGTCTGGCATTCAGTGTAAGTTGTGACTCTAGACTATAGTAGTGTAGGTCTGGCGTTCAGTGTAAGTTGTGACTCTAGACTATAGTAGTGTAGGTCTGGCGTTCAGTGTAAGTTGTGACTCTAGACTATAGTAGTGTAGGTCTGGCGTTCAGTGTAAGTTGTGACTCTAGACTATAGTAGTGTAGGTCTGGCGTTCAGTGTAAGTTGTGACTCTAGACTATAGTAGTGTAGGTCTGGCGTTCAGTGTAAGTTGTGACTCTAGACTATAGTAGTGTTTGTCTGGCGTTCAGTGTAAGTTGTGACTCTAGACTATAGTAGTGTAGGTCTGGCGTTCAGTGTAAGTTGTGACTCTAGACTGTAGTAGTGGAGGTCTGGCGTTCAGTGTAAGTTGTGACTCTAGACTATAGTAGTGTTTGTCTGGCGTTCAGTGTAAGTTGTGACTCTAGACTATAGTAGTGTAGATCTGGCGTTCAGTGTAAGTTGTAACTCTAGACTATAGTAGTGTAGGTCTGGCGTTCAGTGTAAGTTGTGACTCTAGACTATAGTAGTGTAGGTCTGGCATTCAGTGTAAGTTGTGACTCTAGACTATAGTAGTGTAGGTCTGGCGTTCAGTGTAAGTTGTGACTCTAGACTATAGTAGTGTAGGTCTGGCGTTCAGTGTAAGTTGTGACTCTAGACTATAGTAGTGTTTGTCTGGCGTTCAGTGTAAGTTGTGACTCTAGACTATAGTAGTGTAGGTCTGGCGTTCAGTGTAAGTTGTGACTCTAGACTATAGTAGTGTAGGTCTGGCGTTCAGTGTAAGTTGTGACTCTAGACTATAGTAGTGTAGGTCTGGCGTTCAGTGTAAGTTGTGACTCTAGACTATAGTAGTGTAGGTCTGGCGTTCAGTGTAAGTTGTGACTCTAGACTATAGTAGTGTAGGTCTGGCGTTCAGTGTAAGTTGTGACTCTAGACTATAGTAATGTAGGTCTGGCGTTCAGTGTAAGTTGTGACTCTAGACTATAGTAGTGTAGGTCTGGCGTTCAGTGTAAGTTGTGACTCTAGACTATAGTAGTGTAGGTCTGGCGTTCAGTGTAAGTTGTGACTCTAGACTATAGTAATGTAGGTCTGGCGTTCAGTGTAAGTTGTGACTCTAGACTATAGTAGTGTAGGTCTGGCGTTCAGTGTAAGTTGTGACTCTAGACTATAGTAGTGTAGGTCTGGCGTTCAGTGTAAGTTGTGACTCTAGACTATAGTAGTGTAGGTCTGGCGTTCAGTGTAAGTTGTGACTCTAGACTATAGTAGTGTAGGTCTGGCGTTCAGTGTAAGTTGTGACTCTAGACTATAGTAGTGCAGGTCTGGTGTTCAGTGTAAGTTGTGAATAGACTATAGTAGTGTAGGTCTGGCGTTCAGTGTAAGTTGTGACTCTAGACTATAGTAGTGTAGGTCTGGCGTTCAGTGTAAGTTGTGACTCTAGACTATAGTAGTGTAGGTCTGGCGTTCAGTGTAAGTTGTGACTCTAGACTATAGTAGTGTAGGTCTGGCGTTCAGTGTAAGTTGTGACTCTAGACTATAGTAGTGTTTGTCTGGCGTTCAGTGTAAGTTGTGACTCTAGACTATAGTAGTGTAGGTCTGGCGTTCAGTGTAAGTTGTGACTCTAGACTATAGTAGTGTAGGTCTGGCGTTCAGTGTAAGTTGTGACTCTAGACTATAGTAGTGTTTGTCTGGCGTTCAGTGTAAGTTGTGACTCTAGACTATAGTAGTGTAGATCTGGCGTTCAGTGTAAGTTGTGACTCTAGACTATAGTAGTGTAGGTCTGGCGTTCAGTGTAAGTTGTGACTCTAGACTGTAGTAGTGTTTGTCTGGCGTTCAGTGTAAGTTGTGACTCTAGACTGTAGTAATGTAGGTCTGGCGTTCAGTGTAAGTTGTGACTAGACTGTAGTAGTGTTTGTCTGGCGTTCAGTGTAAGTTGTGACTCTAGACTATAGTAGTGTAGGTCTGGCGTTCAGTGTAAGTTGTGACTCTAGACTATAGTAGTGTAGGTCTGGCGTTCAGTGTAAGTTGTGACTCTAGACTGTAGTAGTGTAGGTCTGGCGTTCAGTGTAAGTTGTGACTCTAGACTATAGTAATGTAGGTCTGGCGTTCAGTGTAAGTTGTGACTCTAGACTATAGTAGTGTAGGTCTGGCGTTCAGTGTAAGTTGTGACTCTAGACTATAGTAGTGTAGGTCTGGCGTTCAGTGTAAGTTGTGACTCTAGACTATAGTAGTGTACGTCTGGCGTTCAGTGTAAGTTGTGACTCTAGACTGTAGTAGTGTAGGTCTGGCGTTCAGTGTAAGTTGTGACTCTAGACTATAGTAGTGTAGGTCTGGCGTTCAGTGTAAGTTGTGACTCTAGACTATAGTAGTGTAGGTCTGGCGTTCAGTGTAAGTTGTGACTCTAGACTATAGTAGTGTAGGTCTGGCGTTCAGTGTAAGTTATGACTCTAGACTATAGTAGTGTTTGTCTGGCGTTCAGTGTAAGTTGTGACTCTAGACTGTAGTAGTGTAGGTCTGGCGTTCAGTGTAAGTTGTGACTCTAGACTATAGTAGTGTAGGTCTGGCGTTCAGTGTAAGTTGTGACTCTAGACTATAGTAGTGTAGGTCTGGCGTTCAGTGTAAGTTGTGACTCTAGACTATAGTAGTGTAGGTCTGGCGTTCAGTGTAAGTTGTGACTCTAGACTATAGTAGTGTAGGTCTGGCGTTCAGTGTAAGTTGTGACTCTAGACTATAGTAGTGTAGGTCTGGCGTTCAGTGTAAGTTGTGACTCTAGACTATAGTAGTGTAGGTCTGGCGTTCAGTGTAAGTTGTGACTCTAGACTATAGTAGTGTAGGTCTGGCGTTCAGTGTAAGTTGTGACTCTAGACTATAGTAGTGTAGGTCTGGCGTTCAGTGTAAGTTGTGACTCTAGACTATAGTAGTGTAGGTCTGGCGTTCAGTGTAAGTTGTGACTCTAGACTATAGTAGTGTAGGTCTGGCGTTCAGTGTAAGTTGTGACTCTAGACTATAGTAGTGTAGGTCTGGCGTTCAGTGTAAGTTGTGACTCTAGACTATAGTAGTGTAGGTCTGGCGTTCAGTGTAAGTTGTGACTCTAGACTATAGTAGTGTAGGTCTGGCGTTCAGTGTAAGTTGTGACTCTAGACTGTAGTAGTGTAGGTCTGGCGTTCAGTGTAAGTTGTGACTCTAGACTATAGTAGTGTAGGTCTGGCGTTCAGTGTAAGTTGTGACTCTAGACTGTAGTAGTGTAGATCTGGCGGTCAGTGTAAGTTGTGACTCTAGACTATAGTAGTGTAGGCCTGGCGTTCAGTGTAAGTTGTGACTCTAGACTATAGTAGTGTAGGTCTGGCGTTCAGTGTAAGTTGTGACTCTAGACTATAGTAGTGTAGGTCTGGCGTTCAGTGTAAGTTGTGACTCTAGACTGTAGTAGTGTAGATCTGGCGGTCAGTGTAAGTTGTGACTCTAGACTATAGTAGTGTAGGTCTGGCGTTCAGTGTAAGTTGTGACTCTAGACTATAGTAGTGTAGGTCTGGCGTTCAGTGTAAGTTGTGACTCTAGACTATAGTAGTGCCTTGTCTCAGGATGGTAAGTTGGTGGTTGAAGTTATCCCTCTAGTGGTGTGGGCGCTGTGCTTTGGCAAAGTGGGAGGGGTCATATCCCGCCTGTTTGGCCCTGTCCGGGGGTATCATCGGATGGGGCCACAGTGTCTTCTGACCCCTCCTGTCTCAGCCTCCAGTATTTATGCTGCAGTAGTTTATGTGTCAGGGGGCTAGGGTCAGTCTGTTATATTTGGAGTACTTCTCCTGTCTTATCCGGTGTCCTGTGTGAATTTAAGTATGCTCTCTCTAATACTCTCTTTCTTTCTCTCTCTCGGAGAACCTGAGCCCTAGGACCATGCCTCAGGACTACCTGGCATGATGACTCCTTGATGTCCCCAGTCCACCTGGCCGTGCTGCTGCTCCAGTTTCAACTGTTCTGCCTGCGGCTATGGAACCCTGACCTGTTCACCGGACGTGCTACCTGTCCCAGACCTGCTGTTTTCAACTCTCTAGAGACAGCAGGAGCAGTAGAGATACTCTTAATGATCGGCTATGAAAAGCCAACTGACATTTACTCCTGAGGTGCTGACTTGTTGCACCCTCGACAACTACTGTGATTATTATTATTTGACCATGCTGGTCATTTATGAACATTTGAACATCTTGGCCATGTTCTGTTATAATCTCCACCCGGCACAGCCAGAAGAGGACTGGCCACCCCTCATAGCCTGGTTCCTCTCTAGGTTTCTTCCTAGATTTTGGCCTTTCTAGGGAGTTTTTCCTAGCCACCGTGCTTCTAGACCTGCATTGCTTGCTGTTTGGGGTTTTAGGCTTGGTTTCTGTACAGCACTTTGAGATATCAGCTGATGTAAGAAGGGCTATATAAATACATTTGATTTGATTTGATTTGATTAATGTAGATCTGGCGTTCAGTGTAAGTTGTGACTCTAGACTATAGTAGTGTAGGTTTGGCATTCAGTGTAAGTTCTTACTAGACCTAACCGGGTCCAGATGCTGCAGACCCTCCTAATTGGACCTGGAGCCGCTCAAATCCCAGAACCACTCAGCTCAGCCTGGATAGTGTTTCATTTCAGAGCAGGACTGGATTGCTCGATAGCCTGGGTTAAGCTACGTGGGCTGAGTTGTAACTTGAGATTCACAGTCACGTGACAAATCTCCCATTTACATCAACATGTTTTGATCCAAAAGTTAGGCATGTGTATTATTCTAAAACGTATGAGGGGAAAGGGTAGACTGACGGTACATGGTATAAAGTCTAAGATGGAAGGTTGAAGTGCTAGAGGAGTAGGGTTGCCTCAGACACTGATCTATGGTCAGTTTTGTATTATTGCAGCAAATGGGACTAGGATAAGATAAGATGATCCTAGATCTGTGCCTGCAGGGTTCTTCTCTATGAGTGGGCGACGTGAGGATAGGGTGGTGCAAAATGGTGGATGGATGATACGAGGTAGGATAACATATAGTTCACAGGGTTGGAAGAAAGTTGAGAGAAGTGAGTGGGTGTACAGTGTATCAGAGTGTATCAGAGTAAACTTCAGAGTGAACTTCAGAGGTATGAGAGGGAGTAGAGGGTTGAGAAAGCCCTGGAATGGTAGAACAAATCTGACGAAAAATGTTTGACTTTCTCCTTTCATCAAGCACCTGGTTTTATCATGTTACCCTCCCTACATATGGCTCTATTTGGACCTCTCTCTCTCACTCCCCCTGTTATTTTCCTCCCATCATCCATCTCTCTACCTCCCTCCTTTTCTCTCTCTCATTCCCCCTCTCGCTCTCCTCATCCATCTCTCTCTCCACTCCATTTC